>NC_056738.1:553993642-554186142 GCF_019279795.1 Protopterus annectens | reverse complement strand
TAGGTTAACTGACAAGACACACAAGATGCATACAGGGCCGGTATATGACACATATGGGGGATAAACACCTTGACGGGGAGGGGTGTGTAGAAGTCGCAAGCCCATAAGCCCCCAACTGGAAACAGAGGGACTGAGGTCCCCACCCATGGCCAGTCACCACTGCACCTTCATGGCCCTGAAGGTGGCTGTGCTGCGGGCTGTGTAGGAGTGGCAGGCTCACCCTGTAATAGCACCACTCAGCCCTCAAGCTGACGTAGCCACTCTCGATACTCCAGATTGAGCTCCATATGCACCACGGCCCAGGCATGTTGACGGGTGACAGGTTCTCCTCCGCGCTTGCTCAGAGGGGGGGAGCAAGCCCCATCCTCTGCAGCGGTTCCTCCTGAAGGTGGCGCAGTGCCCACAGAGGAGGAGGTCCCAGACTGGGCCCCAGATGTGCTGGTGCCCAGTGCAATGGCCAGCTGGAGTGGGACAGGTGAGTCCACTGGGACAGGCCTTCCCATATGAGTTGTGTTGTCGCCAGTTTATGGCAGATATGGGTTAGGAACAGTCAACAGCATTCAGGATTAGTTATAACAGCATGCATAGGTATTCCCATTAATCCGACATGTCAGATTTAACACAGTTGCAGAGCAAGCAGAACACATGCACATATGGAACAACAGTGGCCATTACAAGAGCATGCAGGTGTCATTGATGGCAACAGGCCACCAATATGGGTGTATTTTAATATGGCATATGCATAGAAACAAATGTGAATATGTATAACCCATTAGGACATATATCCCAACAAATGTTTGGAATGTACACATACCAGTTGAGGAGTGTCATTGGGTTATTTCACACATATGGTAGGGGTGAGAGAGTGTTCAATTAACAACTGACATATCCTTGTAGTTTTCACGGCATTCCTCATCACTGCAGTGATCTTTCCCTCCCAAGTATTATTACACTACCAAATGGCCTTATACTGTACACTGGTATGTTTATAGATTATTATATACGTGACCTGTGTCTTACATACAGCCATGACAAGATGCAGGTGTTAATGCAACATATGTTGTGTATTGCTGTCATACACTTTGGGTAAGGTGCTACAATGACAGGTTTGTTTTTCCTACACATTATATGACTATGTACACATTTGACTTGCTGTTATATGTCATTAACAGCTGCCTACATTTCTGGGTTCCTCACACTGCTTTTTCAGGGGGACCGGGTACCAGGCTGGTGATATGGGCCATTTATCTGTACATGCTGGACAGACTGGAACAGTTGTGGGGTATGAATATGCATACAACTGTCTATCTGAACACTCTAGAAAATTCTGTACAGTTGTTGGGTGTAATTATACATACAGTTTTCTATCGGAACATTGCAACAAAATCTGTACAGTTGTGGGGTACGATTATGCATACAGTTTACTAGCACTCCCGGGATTCAAACCCCTGCTGTGTGTGGCAACAAAATTATAGTTAACATCACAGTACATTGTACCATCAGGGAATTGATATGAAGCTTTCTACTGTCTTTTGTCTAAGTCTCTCTCACTTGTACAATATGACTGACCTCTTGGCACTTCCAACATTGTTATACAGACCTTCATACACATTTTATCTGCATACCACAATGTGGGTAACACTGCTTAATACAGCAGTACTATTTATAGTATGCAACAGTTCAACTGCATATGGCAGAAGAGTACACAGAAGCACTCCAGGGGTTATACCATTATTCCCAGAATATTACACATGTATTCCTACTGGTACAACACTTTCTAAGGCTCTTATATTTATTTGTTATGACAGTACATGCAGAGGAATACTAACCTGCCTCACAACGCAGCCTTTACAAACCAGCATCATGGGCTTGCTTGTTCACAGCCCGCTCATCTGCAGATGTCGGAGGTATGCAGTGATATATAGCCATAACTATCCATAGTATACACAAGCTAGGCAATTCTTAATTACTTAGTGGAATGAGTAGTTACTCAGTACTGGGGCATTAGCTATCTGCCAAGACTGCTGGATCCACTGTTCCTGTACATCCTCCCTCTGCCGCTTCAGGTCAGCGTTGTGATACCTGACCTGCTCACCTGCCTGGGGGATACTTGTGACACTGGTGCGGTCATGGGTGAGACTGTCCTAGGCCTCTGTTTTATACTGCGAGCCCTGGTACTAGCCCTGCAGTGGTCTCTCCTCATGGTGTTGTACCAGGAGCCATACCATGAGTTTTGACTCCTGGATGCACCAGCACTGCCCGCTAAAATGAGTGCCTTCACCCACACCAGCCATTCTGCCTGCAGTAGGAAGCTACAACCACTTATGGAATGTATTTCCGCCTGTGTGGTTTATATATGGCCATTTATCTGCACTTTTCTGTGACTGGCCAGGTTTGAAGAGGCTAAGCTAGGGGCACACCTGCTTACCTAAGGCTGGCAGTGCTTATAGGGGTATACTGGTATGCAGATTGGATTGGCTCCCCTACACATTGCTTACTCTTACTAAGATGAGCTGTGTTGCGGTTAGCATTGCTTAATAGTTAATTTGCACTATATTTGCCTTCTGGCAGTAATTTATTCTTCATTACAGGTTTTATGTGTCTGGTATCCATGATTCATGTGTACATACACTGTATAGGGACCTGGGGACTTCTACACTTTATTACAATAACACCTCACATCTATGCTTACTGCAGTAGTCCAATTCACATATTTATGTTATGTAGCAAGGTAGACCACTGCACACTGAACATAGATTCAGTTCAAATCTTTGTTTTGATTTACCTGTGGTGAGGATTACTTTGCTGATACCGCATTAATTTGTATTACTATGATGGTTTAGTGGGTGACTATAGTGTATAGGATCCTGGGTTCGAGCCTTGCCGAAGCAGTTTATTTTGTTGATGGGCAGGACACGTGGGTTTGCGTGGATTTGCGTGATGGTAAGCACTGCTAACCTCCGGTTACAGTTTCTTAAACCTGTTTGCTTCTACTTTGCTTAATCTGAGTACCCCCCACACACACAGGCATGCTCCCGCTTGTTGCCACATGCCCTCGCGCTACTTCATGTACATGTAGGTTTTATACATGCTTAAGTCAGGTGTACATGTCAGGTATGACTGTTCATGAAGGACAGTGTAAGGTTAAGTGGAATTCCAGTTTAGCATTTCTGGTTAGGCTACACTCAGGTATTCGGGTTAGGTTTACATATGCCATACCTGTGTTGTAAAGTAGATGTGAATAGTGGAGGTGTAGGCGGGTAGGTGGAGGGGGGTCATTTTAACTGTATAGTAGGCCATTTGACTGATTGATGGCGGTGCAGTAGTGCAGGTTTGCAGGGTGTTGGGATATGTATGCGAGGCAGGACAGGAGGTGTCAGTGTCAGTAGTTGGTGTAGGGGTCTTGGAGTGTTGGGGGGTGGCAGACTTCACCAGGTGGTGATCCAAGTGTGCTTGGGTTTTCCCTTTATGTGTTTTTACATGTGTAGTCTGGGACAGCTGCGGTAATACAACTGGGTTGGGGGTTCCAGATTCTGCCAATATAGTTGTGTGGAGGGTGTCACCTACTTGTGACTGTGGACATTACTATGAATGCAACAGGGGTCAATAGGTAAATGGTGTTACTGGGCCACACAGAGGGACTGATAGTAGGGGACATGTCAAGGGATGTGCAGGATGGCTGACAGAAGGGTCCACAGCTGGGCATTTCTTCTACAGCAACAGCTGTGCATATACCCTGCATTTGGGGGTAGGTCTGGACAATCACACCCCTGGGTGGGGGTGAGGAAAGCAACTTAGTTCTCAACCAATCGGTGGAAACCTCAACAGAATCAGGCACAACTCTTAACATAATCAGGGACAATCAGGAACATTTTCTAAATATTTGTAGTATTAACCTGAAACACTTGCAAAATAAGGGAATGTGAATTTATATATGATTTCCGACGTGAAACGTCTATAACTCTGTATTACTATCATTATTTATTAAGGGCAATTCACCACCTTTTCTTCAGCACTCACCAGTTTTCAGGGGGATTACGAGGGACAGACCTAATATCGGAGTCTATAGCAGGGACAGTTGTGAGGTCTGGATAGCAATACTACCTTATGATGCCAATTAGTCCAGCTTACATGCCTACAGTGGGGTGATGCGACCATGTGTTCTTTGGTGTGATTTAATGGGTTTGCAGCAACACATCTGGTTATACTGTCCTTTGCCATGTAAACTTGACTTTGCTGCAGTGGGACTCGTACCAGGCGTGGCTGCTTGTTGGACATCGGCTCTGCCCAATGCGCACTATTGCTTACATCCCTGGGGCGGTCCATATAGAACCACTCCAGAAAACAGCTGCACAGCTAGGCCCATAATTAAATACCCATAGTTCCCATACTGCAAATCCTCTTTGGTACTCTTCCTTACTCCGGGTGCAGGTCGGGTCTGGCCACACCAGTACACACTACCCACTCCCCACTTCTCAGGACCCATCACTTATGTTGTCTCGCCCCATGGATCATCAGGCTTCCCCTACCTTATAGACTGGGTACATGCGTGTTCTGCCACTGTACATCGATGTAATGGCTGGAAACCTGAAAATCATTGAATTTTTGGGTGTCCCACAAGGGACATTCATGTCTTTGTTTCAAGATTAGACTTGGCGGGTCTCTCCCACTGGTAGTATCCTGCCTGTTGTCCGGGAAGCAGCGGTATATTTACTTTTATTGTGTGTTTGTATGTTTAACTGGTCTAGCTGGGGGGGGGGGGGTTGATGCTACATGTTACAAGTTTATTGATTGGACCCGTCACGCCCATTTGCATGGCCTGTGAACATATGTAATTCTTAACTGCTGTTTCATATCCTTGTTATATATGTGTGTATATTTACACACATATATATATATATATATATATATATATATATATATATATATATATATATATATATATATATATATCTACATAACTATATACAAATATATCTGTATATGTATGCATACACACACATATATATATATGTATATATATATATATATATATATATATATATATATATATATATATATATATATATATATATATATATATATATATATATATATATATATATATTGCTGTATATATATATATATATATATATATATATATATATATATATGTATATATATATATATATCTCTGACGACATATGGATGTATGTGTGTCTGCATATGTATATATCTGTATGTGGGTATTTATATGTATTTTGTCTCTGTATGTATACATTTGTACTATGGAGAAGGAGAGGTATATCTCCATGTAGCTATGGGTTGATATACACACACATACCTCTACATATGTACATCTACATCTGGTTATTCCATTCTTTGCCATGTAAAATAGACTGTGCTGCAGTGGGACTCATAGAAGGTGTGGCTGCTCGTTGGGCGGCGCCTCTGCCCAATGAACACTATTGCTTACATCCCTGGGGCTGTTCGTATAGACCCACTCCAGCAAACACCTGCAGTCCTACATCCATAATTACCTACCCATAGTTCCCTCACCTGCACTTTCTCTACAGCACTCATCCTTACTCTGGATGCAGGTCGGATCTAAACACACCACAACACACTACCCACTCTCCACATCACGGGACCCATCTCATATGTTGTCTCGACCCCTTAGTCATCAGGCTTTCTCACCCTTGTATTCTGGGTATGTACACACCCCGCCTTGATAGGTCATCGCATGGGATTACTCCTATAACATATCAGTTTTTGGGCTGTCCAGCAAGGGATGCTCCTGTCTCTGTTCCAAGATTAGACTTCATGGGTCCACTGTGCCCCCCCCCCCCGCCAGTTGTATCCTGCCTGTGGTCTGGGGAGCTGTGAATTGTTTACATTGTTTGTGGGTTTGTTTGTATGTTTCCTCTGTCTGGCTGGGGGGTGGGGGGGTTCATGCTATGTGTTACATATTTCTTGCTTGGGCCCCTCACCTCCATTGGCATGGCCTGTGAACATATGTCATTCTTGGGTGCTGTATCTTATCATAGGTATATATCTGTGTATATCTATGCACACACACACACACACACACACACACACACATATATATACATATATATATATATATATATATATATATATATATATATATATATATATATATATATATATATATATATATATATATATATATATATATAGATATAGATATATATATATATATATATATATATATATATATATACATATTGCTGTATATATATATATATATATATATATATATATATATATATATATATATACATATATATATATATATATATATATATATATATATATATATATATATATATATATATATATATATATATATACACACACACACATATATATATATATATATATATATATATATATATATATATATGTATAAAAACGACGTGGATGTATGGGTGTCTGCATATGTATATCTGTATTTGTGGGTATTTATATGTCTATCTATGTATGTATACATTTGTACTACAGAGAAGGGAGATATATATCTATATACTTATGGGTATTCATACAAACACATATACCTCTAATTCTTTAGCTACATATCCTGTAATGTTGACTGGTATTGCTGGGTACTGTGTTTCGTGTGCATACCGGCCAACCTTGTGTGCCACGTATGCTTTGTGATACCTACGACTGACTCCGTTAGTGTACACAGACCCACACGTGACACCGGCCATTTGATACGGTGTGCTTAAGGCACTTTCAAGCAGTTGTGAGTGAGTTTGCGCAGAGGTTGGCACTGCTGACTTCCAGTCACAGTGTGTTACACGCAGTTAGCATCTTCTTTGCTTGATCTGTGTCGGCGGTGCTTCACCCCGCCCATACGCACTTGCACACGCTTACTATTGCTTACATATGCTTGCTACTACTTATCTGTGCTTACGCCTGCTTATTGCTGACTTATTAATTCTCGTACTGACTCTTCACATGTGCATTACATGCAGTACTCCAGTTCACATTTAATTGTTATTTGATAGGTTCTACAGCAATAAAATGTACATAATTGTTCGTATACAGATTACACATGGAAAATGGTATGTACTGCAGTGGGACTCGAGCCAGGAATGCCTCCTCGTTAGGTGGATGCTCTGACCACTATGCTATTGCTGTGCTGCTTCATTTGCTATACCTTTCTTGTTATCCTCTTCAGCCTTTCATGCTGCTTTACCCGTAGCTAAGCGATGGGCAGACCCGCACACCTACGGTTAGCTGTACTCGGAGTTTTAAATACATTACTACAAGGGTTTCTTTGTGTTTTTGTTTTCAGTGTACTGTTGCTGTTGAACACATGAGGACTGTTGGTGGAGATATGAGGACACTTATGTGCGGTCTCGCTCTTTTATGTACACATTCTGCTGTTTTACTTTGCAAGGCCGTGTTTATTCTGAGAGCTCTGCTCTCAGCGACGCCCCCTGCACTCGTCCAAGCTCCGTGTAGCATTAGGTGTTCAGGCAGTATGCCTTCCTTAATATGCATGGTGCGCTGCCATCCTCCTCTTAAACTGCCGCTTCCATGCAGGACTAGAGTAGTTCTGCATGGAGGGTTAGTGAATCTGGGGTCTGTCATTAAGACCAGGAGGACCATAGCATTTAATTTTAATTGCTAACACAACTTTTTAAATACTAGTAAGGTGTCAGTGTCACCTCCCACATCTCCCACATACAACGTTAAGTTAACGTTTAGACATATGTGTTTATTGATTAATAAGAGAGGAGTTCTGGACTATTTGCTATATAAATATGGGCATGTTATTATGTGCTTAATAACTCTGAAGAAGTTCTTATTGTTGGAGAATGAAAGGGCTAAGTTATCAGTGGTTGTCAATGAAGTATTTGCTTTGTAATTACCAATTTATTATATTCACTGGTTGAGGTTTCATCAGTGTTCTTGGCAACTTGAGTTGATTTTGGGCCAATATACATATATATATATATATATATATATATATATATATATATATATATAGAGAGAGAGAGAGAGAGAGAGAGAAAGAGATTGATTCATACACACACACATGCACATATGCGTATATATATATATATATATATATATATATATATATATATATATATATATATATATATATATATCTATATATATACTGGGGGGGGGGCAGCAACAGATTTCCTTAACAATATTTTTTCATGCTTTAGACTCCTTGACCTTACAAACTTATCTGGTCATAATGGATACAAGCAATAACATCTTATCACCAGCATGGTGCACATGACTTACTCTTATATTTCTACTACCATAACATTTTAGATATTAGAAATTTTGAAAAGAATTACATTTTTCTCATAAAGAATTCCATACTCTTGCAGAACTATTTTTTCTCCATAATATGCTTTTTTGCTCAGCTCAAAAAATATTGTCAAAAACATTAGCATAGTTTTACTATGGTCAATACCAATAACCTAATTTGTATGTTCACAGAAACTTCATTTCTGGTATCACATTAAACTCCATATATATGCACAAGGTTTGTATGTGCAACTGTTCAGAAATCCTTGCATCATTTCAGTAGCCATAGCAATTTATTTTAATGCTTCTTCCATTTTCTATCAATTTTAAAATAAGGGCAACTCTACCTTTGAGGAGTACATATTATCCCTAATTCTCTTTACAAAAATAGCCATATAGAATAAAAATATGTCTTTAGGGCTAAGTAATCTCTTCCTGATATTTTTGTTTAGAATTGAAATTAAGTAAAAAAAAAAACGAACCAAACGACTTCACCGATGCTTGGTAGTCCAGAAATGGAGAGCCAGCACTCAAATAATACCAAGGTCAACGTCAATGTATGCAATACTTTATTCACATCAATATAAAATAATAATAGAGAAAAAAATCAAGCGCTTTTGTCTCCAAATTCTGAGACTTTATCAAGATGGAACAAAAATATTAACTGTTCTATTTAAATCAGTCATAATTAGATGATGGACCAATCATAACGTAGAACATATGTGTTCTAGGTTATAATTGGTCCATCATCTAATTATAACTGATTTAAATAGAACAGTTAATATTTTTGTTCCATCTTGATAAAGTCTCAGAATTTGGAGACGAAAGAGCTTGATTTTTTTTCTCGATTATTATGTTATATTAATGTGAATAAAGTATTGTATACATTTACATGGGCCTTGATATTATTTGAGTGCTGGCTCTCCATTTCTGGACTACCAAGCATTGGTGAAGTAGAACTGAAATTAATCAGGGGCAGGATATTTCACTGATTTAAAGCATTTTACACTGCAGCGTTATTAGATATATTACTATATAGTTGGCAAGGTAGATTCTAGTGCAAATAATGAAATATACAACCCCGAATGATTCAGAAAACATGAGCTTCTAGTACAATACAAGGAAGATCAGCCCTGCCATCATGAAGCATGCTATATGCATAGCACCATACCTCTATTCCCATATATTCATCCAATTATTACATTTATTTAGTGTCTTTTAGTGGTTCAGATTAATTTACTGATTTATGTTGAGTCACAGTTATATCTTTTGACCTTGCTCCCTAAAACAGTTCCTTTTTCAATTACCTTTATTTGAACTTCTAGTTGTTTTCATCATACAATGCTTATTCATAGTGCATATAGCTTACTAGATATTTAATATCACTTTACACCTTATTTTATACTAGCTGTTATCATTTTATTGTACGTTCTGCACTTCACTAGTACCACTAATGTCTTCATTTGCATCTCTTTTTTAAGACCACCTTCTTTTCTATTCTTATTTCTTCTTTTTAATTGTCACCAATAATCATATTTTTGAAAGGGCGCATAGTGCAACAGATAATATATGCATTTCAGTTACAATTTTCAAGTCCCAAAAGTCTGCAAATTCTGCAAGCTTCTGCATCAGATTTTAGTTTATATCAGTTTTAGCTGCTCAAATTCAACACCTCTTTGACATTTTACAAGAAAGAGGCTACTTTGCCATTCCCCAAGCAAATAACATTGGACAAATGAACTTTATCATCAGTCAAAGCACTTAACTTGATTTCCTTTTCCGACTTAGCAGTCCAGATCACCATTTCATCAGCAACTTTTGCCGAATGGAAAAGGAGAGGGTGTCTGAACTAAAACTGAAACTCTTCACTTACTCTCTGTTCACAAGCTCAGTTCTAAGTTGTAATAAGCAATGACTTCTTATTTAGATGAATTATAAAAATAATAAATTCTGAATGTAAGTTAAATGTCTTTTAACTCAAAAAACAGCAGTTTCCAAAATACACTCAGTCTCTTTTTAATTTCATTTTTTTTTCTAAAAGTATTTACCTGAAACATGAACCATGTCATAAGTGTCTGTTATACAAAATCCCTAAAAAACAGCCACTTCTTTCAAATTAAAACCAGAGAGGCCACTTTTTTGTCACATCACTGCAATGAAAACGAATCACATGTTGATGTAGTGTAGATCCTTTATACAATCTTGCTTCAGGCCAATTGTGGTTTCTTTCTAGAATCTTACTTAAGACAAATTATCTTTTAGTAAGTCCAGTAAGGACTTTCAGACTCTGACCTTTCCAAGATTCCAGTTTCAGCTTCCCATTTTCTTCCTCTTTCAGCCGGTTTCTTTAAAACGTTTTTTCTTTATTACAGAACTATTAACTAGATATGATAACTACTGTTGGAAAATACACAACATTTCCACTATACACAAAATGTCTACTGTATTTCTCCTGTACAAAATCTTCCCCTCTGTCACCATTTACTTTGGCACTATGTTCTCTGCAGAGGCTACTGACGGGGTAAGGTCAGTTTTCATTCTCGTGGGCTTTTGCTAATACATAGCAGAGGTAATCTTCTCTTCAGCAGTGTACAGTTTTGACATAGTAAGGCAATAACAATTGACCACAGGGAACCAGAGGTTTCACCTTCACAACCAAGGAAACAAGGCAGATAATTAATTTGACTTGGTACATGTATCAGGCTTTTCCTCAAGTCCATTTGATAGATATATTGATTAAGCGATTCAATACTTACTGTTTTATTCTCTAGTCCCTGTTATACCACATTCTCCTTATATTGCAACCAATATACTCCAGCTGGAGAGAAACAATGGCCTCCACAACATCCTCCAGCTCAGATAGTTTGAGTTTACTTGCATCCCAAAAAAAACCTTTTTCCACTAAATACATTGCTCTATGGGTTTCCATTTTAAAACAATTATATGATGGGCAGAGTCTGATTAAATAAACAAATTAATACTTCTTAGGAACTTTACTACAGTAACACAAAGTATATGTATTCCTAACTCACGGTAAGCAGTCTACTCTCATTTATTAGACTTCATATAAATCTGCAAGGATGACAACATACACACATGCACACGCACACACATGCACACACACACACACACACATACACACACACACACACACACACACACACACACACACACACACACACACACACACACACACACACACATATATGTCTATCTAGAAATCGTTCTCTCATGAATGCCTGCTTCATCTCTTCAAAAGATAAGAATTGGCTTCAGAATTGCTCAGCATCTATTCCATCAAAAAGGTCTGAAGTACACAAACTCTTGTAACACATGTATTGAATTTGTTAAGTTCTAAGTAAATTAAACATAATGAGAAACACTTAGAAATGGCCTCTCTACCTGAAGCAATGATACCATGCTTCATTTAGTATTCTCACTCTGTGGTCCTTTGTTTAGTATTCTCACTCTCTGGTTGGTGCTTCTTGGAAAGGTAGCACACAGTAACAGGCAAAGAAAAGCTTGCTCACATTTTCACCTAGAAGATCTGGGATTATAATACAGAAAATGCACTGTACTTCATGCAGTAAGTGATTGCTCCCAAGTAAAATGACTAACAATACATGAGCAACTGCCACCTGTCTTGAGAAACTGGGTGTAAGCCCTGTCATAAACACATACATGTATTTATCTTTGTGTGTGTGTGTGTGTGTGTGTGTGTGTGTGTGTGTGTGTGTGTGTGTGTGTGTGTGTGTGCGCACGCGTGCGCATCTTTCCCTCTGTCTGTCTGCATATCTGTGTGTGCACAAATGTGCATGTATGCTTGTATCTAACTATGCTTGTATGTATATATAAATGTATGTTTGGATTTATATATCTGTATCTCACTCCATGCCTTGCAGTGGATGTTTCCACTTATAAATTTCTCTGAATCTGCACTTCACAAATTAGATTTCTACTGCTGTTTGATAAGGAGATTGCAGAGAGAGAAGCCCTTCATTCATAGCACTTTATTAACCTGTAATGTGTCATCAAGCATGATTGATAGGTTTATATCTTTTCATTGCATAATGCACATACTTGTAAAAAACTATGAAACATATTCATTTCAGAGTCTTGCAAGTCATATGCTGTTTTGCACTTCATAAAATAGTGTAGCTATTCCATAATTTATGAAATATAATGGATAATACCTTTTTCCTTCTCATATATATATATATATTTGCTACTTTATCACTATAATGATGGTTAATTCATTTCTAATAACGTCAGTATTATTTCTCATCACAGACACAGATCATTGCCCCCTGCCCCACCAATCTGTTTTGGAAATAGGACTTGATACTTATTATTAAATGAGACAAAAACACATTTTACAAATAATGATTCATTGTAAAGTCATTATTCTAAGAAAACGTATTTGTACAATAAGTACTTATGCCATTATGGGCATATGAACATAGTATGCATGGTATATATTGTGGTTCTGGATAGCAACAAGGTGTCATGGAATATTTAACAATCTCCTGGTTTCACCAATTCACCATGTATTACTTTAGCATTCATTACAAACTACAGTAATTAATGGGCTAGCTAGCTTGGACTGAGAGATAACCACACTGTTTGGTGCCAGAAAGAAACTATCCCAGTTGCTGTTTATTTCGAAGACAACATTAAAATTTTAGATTTTGCATCACTGACTAAAATAACCATTTTTGCTGAGTGAAATAAGTAACATTATTAGTATGGATATTTTGCAAACACTTTCAAACAAGAGGGGTACTTATTTTTCAGGTTGCACAATGAATTACTATTATCATTTCAACCTTTCTACATAATACACCATTGTACAACACTGAGAAAATATATACACTAGGATTTAATAAAATCAGTGTAGGCTCTGTGTAGAGCTTACACAGAATGTACACATGTACAGGGTCACAGTTCCCCCTCGGCAGCGCTCCATGCATAGCAATCATCACATGCTGCCAAAAGAGACCGTAGTAACATGGATATTGATTTCTTGTATGCAGAAGCGTATAAGTTGGTCAGATGTCACATACATGGTGAGGCTACCTGCAATGCTCTGTGCTACTGTCGAAATGTGCTGTGTATTAATAGTTTGTGTTTTAAATTTACAAATTGTGTTTTTGTTTTTTATTTATTTATTTTTTTCAATAATTTTTATTTATTCTTTACATCAAAACAAAGCAGTAAATGACAAATAGCACATAAAGCAAAAACATATGAATATTAAGCAATTGTTATACATTGAAAGAAATGCAAAAAAAGGTTGATTAATCAAGCAATACTGTTTACACTATATAAACAGATGCTTTTAAAATTCAGCATAGCAAAACAAAAGGGAAGAAATAAGTAGTTTTGCAAGAGTTATTATAAGTACAATATTAAAGAGGAAACAAAAAACATTTGTAAGGGTTAGGGATGTATGATGTTGTGTAAAAGCTCCTAGTCATAATGAAGTATGAACATTATGGTAGTTTATGCAAGAATAATATTATAGATTTGTTCCCATAATTTTCTAAATTTAATATTTTTGTCCCTTTTATTAATTAATTTTTTGGGCTAATAGATGTTTAGTCACCATTAATCTGAAGTTCTCCCATGAGTTATTAGTTGAGTTAAGCCAATTGGTCGCTATATAAAGTTTCCTTAAAAGAAAGATATTAATTAGGGTAACTGCTTGTTTTTGAGAGATATTATTTGGAAGGATATGTAGTAGAGTAAATTCCCAAGTGAGTGTGGTTGTTTGGTAGCCCATCTTTTGTAACTGAAATTTAAGGGAATTCCAAAGTTTAAATACACATTTACAGCTCCAGAAAAGATGGAGTAGGTCGGCATTTTGGTCTTTACAGTGTGGACAGAGTGGGGATTTCATAGGGTTAAATTTATGTAGGGTAGGAGGAGTGAAATACGCGTTGTTATAGATCATGAGTTGAGCAAAAATCCAATTTCTGATGGGATATAGATTTTATTGTTAGGTTAATTGCCTGAATCAATTGATGGTTATCAGTGGGAGAGAGGTTTTTTCTCCAATATTCAGAAATAAGGATATAATCCTTGACTTTAATGTCTTTGATCATTTTGTATGTAAATGTAGTAATTTTTTTTGTTGAGAGGATAGTCTTCCAAAGTAAACTACAAGTTGCTATATCTTCATTGTTTATGCTAGTGCTGTGGAGATAGCTGATGCATAATTCTTAATCTGTCTCAGGATCAGTAAGTGTGATTTGGGAAGGTTCAATTGGTTCTTTATTTCTTGCACAGAGCAATTTAAATATGGATATATGTCTTGGATGGTTGTGTTTAATAGATGAGGGAAGTGGTTTAGGTTTAGAGTTTGGTTATTTATTTTAAGATTAGGGTTTTTATGTAAGGGTTGTAATGTCATCATAGCTTGTAAAAAGTTTAGAGATTTGAAGAGTTTTTGTGTTAGTATAATGGAGTGTTTGAGGAGTTCTATTAAGTTACAAGATTTCATTAAACCGGTATTTAGAAATGGTAATGCTTTGGGGTTGATGTCCAGGCTTTTAATATGATTATGGTATATTCTTATCCAGTTTGGGTACCAAGCATTGTCTTTTGGGTTGTATTCAGCTTTTCATAAAACTCTATTGGTATTTATAATTAAATAGTATGTCTCAAAGTTTGGAAGGTCTAGGCCACCATTATTTTTGGGGGTTGTTAGTTTGTCATATGAGATTCTGTTTTTTTTTTTATGTTCCCAGATGAATTTAGCAAGCTCAGTGTGTATTTGCTTAAAGAAGTTATTGGGTATGGTTATCTGGGAATTCATGAAAATATATAATAATCTGGGTAGGACATTCATTTTAATTACAGAAACTTTGGCCAAAAACGGTAACTTTAAATTTTTCCATCTATTAAGGTCTAGTGAAATGTCTAGCTATTTTTGCTTTATGTTGTTTGAGTAGAAATCTTTTTAAAATCCCTCTGCTCTGGCCAAAAGCCCCTAGCTCTCCGGGTGGTGGGTGTTTCCTTCTAAGTCCTGTGTGGAGACACAGCTGGTCCCTCTATTTGAAACCCTGTAAGGCTAATGTTATCCTACTGAATAGTAGGGAAACTCAACATAGAAGCCCCTCAGGATCTACCTGGACCCTCTACATTCAGCCTCACAGTCTTCTAAGTCCTGTGTGGAGACAAAGCCGGTCCCTCTATTTGAAACTTTGTAAGGCTAATGTTATCCTACTGAATAGTAGGGAAACTCAACCTAGAAGCCCCTCAGGATCTACCTGGACCCTCTTCATTCAGCCTCACAGTCTTCTAAGTCCTGTGTGGAGACACAGCCGGTCCTTCTATTTGAAACCCTGTAAGGATAATGTTAACCTACTGAATAGTAGGGAAACTCAACCTAGAAGCCCCTCAGGATCTACCTGGACCCTCTACATTCAGCCTCACAGTCTTCTAAGCCCTGTGTGGAGACACAGCCGGTCCCGCTATTTGAAACCCTGTAAGGCTAATGTTATCCTACTGAATAGTAGGGAAACTCAACCTAGAATCCCCTCAGGATCTACCTGGACCCTCTACATTCAGCCTCACAGTCTTCTAAGTCCTGTGTGGAGACACAGCCAGTCCCTCTATTTGAAACCCTGTAAGGCTAATGTTATCCTACTGAATAGTAGGGAAACTCAACCTAGAAGCCCCTCAGGATCTACCTGGACCCTCTACATTCAGCCTCACAGTCTTCTAAGTCCTGTGTGGAGACACAGCCGGTCCCTCTATTTGAAACCCTGTAAGGCTAATGTTATCCTACTAAATAGTAGGGAAACTCAACCTAGAAGCCCCTCAGGATCTACCTGGACCCTCTACATTCAGCCTCACAGTGTAGGTGTTATCCTAAAGTATATGTATGATTTAACTTTAACCTTGTGAGTGCGATAACTTTAAATTACTGGTGACTGCATTAAATTTTAAACTATTTTGTAAGGACCAGCACACCTGTGGACCTACCCCTCCTACCATCTCTTTATTAACTTACCCCCCCCTCCTACTATCCTAGTGCAATTAGTGTTTTCCCCACGGTATCCACTAGAGGGCAGCAGATCTTAGGCTTTGGAATACCATCTCTCACTGGTTGTAGAAACCAACTAGCTCTGTAGACCAGCTAGACTCTGATATCAGTGTTTGTACTCTCTATTTATGTACTTACCCCCACCCCATGATTGCTTTAATATGGGAATTATCCCAGGTAAGTCTGGGAGTTTTTATTAAATAAGACACCTTTGACTATCACTACTTTTTGCTACTGGCCCCCTCAATTATCCCTCTGTATAAACCTCCTTTCCCGCCTTTGGCACCTTCTATAAAAATCCCTCTCTCTGTTTTAAAACTGTTTTACATAACTATCCCCCCAGCACAGCTATACCTTTGTTCACCTTTTTTCTCTGCTACTTAGTAACAGTATATGTCTCTTACCTTTAGAACTCAGTGTCTCTCCATAACTGATTGCCTCTCAGCCTCTCTCAGCTATGAAGATGCAAAAACCAAACGGCTGCAGGTACACTGAGGTGCCCAAAACACACAACAACAGCAAAAGTAAATTAAGGCACCCAAGTTACACACTGGAAATCAGTCACTGTACTTTATTGCAGAAGACAAACGGTAAGCGCTTTCACAACTTAATGTTGCTTCATCAGACCACATCACTACAACTGATGCTTGGTTAAATACTAGGACAATTAGTATGACATCACAATTTAAAGAGATATTACTCCACTAACATAAGAACATATATCAATATCCATAAGAAAAATGCATAAAATATATAGAAAGGTGTGTATTTACACACAATAATATTTAAAAACAATAATATTTAAAAACAATAATATTTAAAAAATATTAATATTTAAAAAGGGGGGGGGGGGTCATCCCTGATGGTTATTAATATATATATATATATATATATATATATATATATGTACATATACACACACATATAACAATAATAGTACAATGAAAAAAATATATATATATAAAAATACTCGTGTTTTAGTGTTTAAGGCGCCTGGCCTTAAGGTAAGGAACTAATGAGGTGCAGCCATTCAAACCAGGATATCTATCTGCTTGTAATTTATTGATCCATTGTTGTTCTAATTCTTCAGTGTGGTTTTCTACGTCACCACCTCTGTTTGTCCTTACTATTTGTTGTAATATTAAAAATTTAAAACAATGGCTACTGTCTGTATTCAGGACATAATTAGCTAGAGCATTTGATTGCTTCTGGTTCCGTATGTCCCTTATATGTTCTAACATTCTTTCTTTGAAGCTCCTATTTATTTTGCCTACATAATAGGCATGGCATGCTTGGCAAAAACAAAAATAAACAACATCGACACTTTTACAATCATAATAATTCTTCGTATAAAGTTTAAAACATTTCACAGGATGAATGTACTCATTTTTAGTGTAGACATGCTGACAAGCAGCACAATTCCTGCACGGGAAGGTGCCCTGTCTGTTTGAAAGATTTTTTCTAAAAGACTGATGTTCTCTATTACAGAGCTGCTGCTTTAAAGACACATTATTTCTAAAACTGAAGTTTGGGGTGTCACCAACTGTGGAAACCAGACCTGGTATTTCATGTAATAAGTGCCAATTCTTTTTAATAATTTCCGTATACTTATTGATGTCACTTGCAAATCTAAAAACTATTCCAAACTTATTTCTATCAATACTTGTATCATAAGGTATACTTGTATCAGCACTATAAGAGCTCATGTATGGTTTACATCTTGTAGATCTCAATTTCCATGCATCTGCTATCACTCTAGTGATTTCTGAGCTAGAATAGCCTCTTGTTTGAAATTCGTCTTGTAACTTATTTAAAGCAACTACTGCCTCTTCATCATTCTTATGTAGGCGTAGGGTTCTATAGACTTGTCCTTTGGGGACATTTCTAGGTATGTGTCTCGGGTGCATGCTTAACCTGTGCAGACAGGCATTGGTTCTTGTAGGTTTGTGATAAATACTGGTTCTTATCTGCTTTAAATCAGTAAGGGTGACACTCACATCCAAGAAATCAACACACGTATCAGAAAAAGTAAAAGTAAACTTCAAAAAGTCTGTAGTACTATGCAGGTAATCAATGAAATTACTGATATTTTCACCATGCCCTTTCCACAAACATAATCCACGAAACGGACGTACCAGAGAATGTAGCCAAAAAATGGGTTAACATCTGACAAAACATATTGTTCTTCCCATCGTACTAGTGATAGATTGGCGTAGCTATTTGCACACGAAGTGCCCATAGCCACGCCAATCTTCTGTAGAAAAAATTGATCCTGAAAAGCTACAATATTATTTTCAAGTATAATCTCCAATAGTGCACAGACTAGCATAATCTTATTAGTAGTCAGCTTCTTATTCATATCGAGGAATTATCTTATTCTATCAATACCCCAAACATTTGGAATACTAGTAAAAAGAGATTCAATGTCCATGGTAAGGAATACAAATTCTTCATCATTATCAATGGTTTCCATTCTATTTTGCAACCACTGTAAAAACATTTTTGTGTCTCTAAGAACTGTATAACAACTATCCAAGAACTCATGTAAAATGCCTTACATAAATAGATAGAGGCTCAGTGCACCATCCTGCTCCTGATACGATGGGGCGTAAAGGAGGAACCGTGGGATGTTTATGGATTTTAGGGAGTCCATAGATCCTAGAAACTAGAGGTTTTTGTACTGAAAAATAATTAAATAAGGATTCATCAATTAATCCTGTAATCAGTAAATCAAACACTAAAAAAGACACTTTATCAGTGATAGCAATCACAGCTGTTTTTGTCAGCATTTGATAGGTACAAGTATCTAATAGCAAAACCTTCATCTGGTTAACATATAAATCTTTATCCAGTAATACAATTTTACCACCTTTATCTGCTTGTTTAATAATAAGAGAATGTAAATCCTGCAATTCATGTAGAGCCCTATATTCTTCTGTATTTAAATTATGAAAGGTGCAGCCTTGTGTACCAGGAGTATAAGCTTCATTAAAAGCATTTTCACAGATATCTAAAAATCTTTGTATGCCTGGAGGGGTGGGGGGTACAAAAGTGCTAGGTTTCTTGTATATATTTACATTGACATTTTCATTATTACGAAACATGCATTTTAATGATAAATTCCTACCAAGCAATTTCAAGTCTGTTAGCATTTCAGTTAAATCTGCCTTCTTGGCAGGTATAAAAGACAAACCCTTATTAAGCAAACTGTTTTGTTCATTAGTTAGAGTAAAGGAAGAAATGTTAACAATAAGATCAGTTTTTACATCCTCCTTTTCTTTGAAAAGTGTGCAGTTCTGTCCATTTGATTTTCCCTTGCTGTCTTTCCCATATTGGGATTGCTTTTGGCTCGAGCTCTGAATGGAAGAGCTGCTTTCAAAGTGAATTCTCCCACTTTCAAATTCTCTAAAAAAACACTAGTATCTGTAGCATTTGCTTGTGAAGTGTCTATTGCAGTCTTACCTATATTGTTTGCATTCCTTTGTTCTTCTGACTTCGAATTTTTATCCATATTCGATGTAGATGTATTCCCATTCACTATAGAAGCAAAGGATGCAACTTGGAGAGTAGGAACACTAGAATTTACATGTTCTTGGTCAGTCTGTTGTATTGCCATGCTTTCCCTCATCTCAATAGTGCGAGAACAGGAAGTGGAAGCCTGTGTCTCAGTATTTAGTGTCCTACTAGTTCCTCTGTTCACTGTAGCAGGATTATACAAAGGGGTTCTATTTATAGGGTCTCTCGGCCATGAGAAGACATTATTGTTGCTAAAATCAGTTTTATCTCTGTTTAATTTATTTAATTTAACATTTTGAAGCTTTTTCTCATAGGCACTAATGCTTTCATGCAACTGGCCCATTTTATTAAGGGTGATAGCAGCAGGAAAGGTTACAGATATCTGTTTTTCTAGTGTCACAATTTCAGTTTTGAGCTCAGTTTCAAGAGATGTAAAAAACTCTATAAGGAGCTCCATATACTTGGAGCTAAAAGATAAATTCAATTCTTGCCACTTACGTAAGAGTTCAGGATATGTATTCCCATAAGTTGGCATATTTAAGATACGTAGACCTTGAGGTATTACTTTAGCTTCCAATGAAGCTTGTAGGTGTAGTCTTTGCCATTGTAGTCGTTTGTACTTATATAGAAGGTTTTCTAGCCCCCTATATTGTGCCTGAAACTCAAGCATTTTTTCCATCTCTGAACCAATATCCACTGTATTTGCCTGTACATCAGCGTTTAATAATGGATTCACTGGTACTTCAAGAAGCTTTAAAAATCGATGATGCTCATTATATGATTCTTGGTTGGTATCCATGTCCATATTATATCCACGTGCAGTGTGTCCTTAGCCGAATAAAAAATAGGAACTGAAGATACAAAAACCAAATGGCTGCAGGTACACTGAGGTGCCCAAAACACACAACAACACAGATCCTAGGAACTAGAGGTTTTTGTACTGAAAAATAATTAAATAAGGATTCATCAATTAATCCTGTAATCAGTAAATCAAACACTAAAAAAGACACTTTATCAGTGTTAGCAATTACAGCTGTTTTTGTCAGCATTTGATAGGTACAAGTATCTAATAGCAAAACCTTCATCTGGTTAACATATAAATCTTTGTCCATTAATACAATTTTACCACCTTTATCTGCTTGTTTAATAATAAGAGAATGTAAATCCTGCAATTCATGTAGAGCCCTATATTCTTCTGTATTTAAATTATGAAAGGTGCAGCCTTGCATACCAGGAGTATAAGCTTCATTAAAAGCATGCGTTTTTTATATATATATATTTTTTTTTTTCATTGTACTATTATGGTTATATGTGTGTGTATATGTACATATATATATATATATATATATATATATATATATATATATATATATATACATATATATATATATATTTTTTTTTTTTTAATAACCATCAGGGATGACACCCCCCCTTTTTTTTAAATATTAATATTTTTTAAATATTATTGTTTTTAAATATTATTGTTTTTAAATATTATTGTGTGTAAATACACACCTTTCTATATATTTTATGCATTTTTCTTATGGATATTGATATATGTTCTTATGTTAGTGGAGTAATATCTCTTTAAATTGTGATGTCATACTAATTGTCCTAGTATTTAACCAAGCATCAGTTGTAGTGATGTGGTCTGATGAAGCAACATTAAGTTGTGAAAGCGCTTATCGTTTGTCTTCTGCAATAAAGTACAGTGACTGATTTCCAGTGTGTAACTTTGGTGCCTTAATTTACTTTTGCTCTCTCAGCTATGACCCACTCCATTCGCCCTACGGGCTCACTCCGCTCCCCTACCCTACCCCCAATTCCCACCCACCCCAGGGGTCCTACACTTATACTTCCCTAATCACACCTTCTCTCTCTCCCAACCAATCTCATACTTCACCCCATCCCACATACTTTAGCCACACCCCTACCTTCTAACAATCACTCACAATAAGCCACTCCTTAGGGTACCTCTACCATATCCTCCTACTCTTAACTTGTATATCTTAGTGCCCCCTCTCTTCTCTTCTTGTATCCTTTTATCTTCCTCTCCTCCACTTCTCGCTCCCTAATTTATCCCTTCACTCGAGTTCTTATTTTATTATTTCCTTGAAGATGCCTCTCCCTAATCTAGCCAAGCTAACACTCACAATTATACTCTTAACTACCCTCTTCTCAGCCTACCTTCTTACCTCCTTTGAAAAACTGCACTATTTCCAGCTTAACCATTCCCACAAACAAACTACAATTTACACACACATATCCCTCAATAGACATTCTAGCATAACTTCCACTCCCAGTTACCTACTACCTAAATACCACAGACTCTCCCACATTAAACATAACCTACCCTCAGAAAAAAAATTGAAAATTCAAACTTACCTTAGAAACAATTCAGTAACAAAACTAAATAATCCCTCCTTAAAAGATGGTGACATCCACCCCAACCCTGGCCCTACCAACCCTACAGTCCAAACAACTCACCCTAAACTCAATAGCTCTCTCCTAATAGGGCATCTGAATATCCAAAGCATCAATAATAAAGTACCTCACCTTCATGCCCTCCTAGATATTCACTCCTTTGATATCCTCTGCCTCACTGAGACTTGGTTGAAACCAGAAACTAAATACAATGAAATTATTCCCCAAGGCTATAATATAGTGAGACTAGACCGAACAAAACATAAAGGTGGTGGAGTAGCAATTCTATTTAAAAATGGACTTCACATCTCTACCCTACCATCCAATCTAACCCAGGATAGCAACGCAGAAGTCCTCATTACTAAGCTCCAAATCAACGCTAACAAATCTTTATACATTATCTGCATTTACATACCACCCAGAAATAATATAACTACACTAGAGGCTTTTCTTAGCTGGGTATCTTCTACTTACCCCCAAGAAACAATAATACTAGGCAACTTTAATATTGACTGGAAAAGTGTTAATGTTGAAAATCCTACCTCTCATATCAACCTCCATGGCTTTACCCAAACCATAACCTCTACAACAAGAATTAACAAACCTAATAAAAAAGAGAGTACCTTAAACTGGATACTCTTAAATAAAGTGAAACAAACTTACAAAGTAGGAACCCTGCCAGATGATGTAAGTGATCATTCTTTGACCTACATCACAAGAGAAAAGAAAGACTTTCCAAACCCCCCCACCTTTAGGACAGCACGCCCTACCAAACACTTTAACACAGAATTATTTCAAAATGAGCTCAGAGCATGCAACTGGAACCCTTTAAAATACCTTCCACTTGAAGAGGCTGTAAAGTATTTTAACACTACTTTCTTATCTATCCTTGATAAGCATGCTCCTAAACGTTCCATCAGAATGAAGACCAACCCAGCCCCATGGCTCTCGAATGAAACTAGAAATCAAATTCTACTTAGGAACAAAGTCTGGGCCAAATGAGATCTAATAGAAATAGCTCTGATCATCTCCATTTTAGGCAGCTTAGAAATAGTACAAAAAAGGCAATACTTACAGACAAAAAAAACTACTACTGTAAACTTCAACAAACTCATCAAAATAATCCTCAAAAGTTCTGGTCTTGCATAAATAAGCTCCTTTCCCCAGGTAACTCCTGAACACCCACCCCACTTGATGCAGATCCAAATACTCCCCATCAAACTGCCAATACCTTTAACTCTTTCTTCACTGAGACTATACAATCTCTAGCTAGTCAACTTATTTCTGAAAACTCCAGCCTTCCCATCAACTTACCACACTCTTCCTCTAAATTCAAACTACAACCCATCTCTACTTCTCTCATCTATAAATTTATTTATAAACTTAAGCCATGTACTCCATTTGCTGACCAACTTCCTTCCCAATATCTCCAAAAGGCAGCCAAAGTAATTGCCTACCCTATATCTATCCTTATTAATAGGACAATCCAAGAAGGAACCATCCCAGATATTTGGAAAATCTCCCACATTATCCTCTTCCATAAAGGTGGGAACTCTAATGATTACTCTAACTATCGGCCAATTGCTCTCTTATCACCCTTAGCAAAAATTATGGAAAAATGCATTCACCAACAACTTTTACATCATCTCTCTCTCTACATAACTTAATAGCAAACTGTCAACATGGCTTTAGGCCATTATAGTACCACTACTGCCCTTCTATCTTTTACAGATTCCATCAATAGAAACCATAACAAAAACATCCTCTCATCTGCACTCTTCATCTACCTCTCTAAAGCTTTCGACATGGTTAACCATACCCTCCTAATCAATATTCTTGAATCTCTTTCCTTTGATTCTCTGGCCGTTAAATGGTTTAGATCATACCTCAGCAACAGGCAACATGCAGTTCTCTGGGAAAATCAAATGTCATCCTTTTTACCTGTCACCATTGGAGTCCCTCAGGGCTCCATTCTTGGACCACTTCTTTTCTCATTATTTATTAATGATCTCCATGTAGCAATTCCTCAAGCCACCTGTATTCAATATGCAGACGACTCCACACTAATATGCTCAGCAACCTCTCCATCTGAACTATATTATCTTACTCAAAATGTTTTCAACACTGTAGAAACATGGTTTACCAAACGTTGCCTCCTTCTTATTGCCAAAAAAACAAAACTCCTTCTCTTTACACCCACTACTAGGTCCACCCCCTTAGACTTCTCAATGTCTTCAAATAATGGCACTATCATTTTCCCTGACTCTACCACCAAACTTTTAGGAATAACCATCAACAATAATCTCTCATTTGATCACCATATAAACAACACCATTAAAATAGTCAACAGAAAAATAGGCTCCTTATATAGAATAAAACCTTTTTTAACCTCAACAGCCAGAGCCAAGATCGCTCACTCCCATCTAATCTCAACCCTTCTGTATGCCTCACCTATATTTACCAACCTTAAGAAAACTAACCTCAACAAATTAGCAACTTCCTACAATAATATTGCCAGATTCGCTACTGGCAATCCCTTCAGAACCCACCACTGTTCTAATCTTAGGCAACTAGACTGGCTGGAATTCCAAAACCATCTGATAATCCCCCAACTCACAATTGCCCACAAGATATTTTACCAACCCAATAATACCCCTATACTCTCAAAACTCTTAATCCCATATAATAATCTGAACTCCCTACATTCTTCTAGCAAACTCCTTGCTAGCTTAACAAAGTCTAATAATACAGCTGGTGACTCTCTGTTTACCAACACAGTAGGAAAAACTGGAACCGGTTACCCAATGAACTAACTCTAATTACATCCCTGCCACTCTTTAAACAAAAACTTAAAAAACACCTCCAAATGCACTGGCTATGTCCTTGTAGTAACCCTGACTAACAACCATCTTCCTGCCTATTTTTCGTCTCTTCTAACTAAACTTCCAAACATTTAAATGCTTAGTCTTGTAATTAAGACTGACACTATTTAAACTCTAATCAACTTATTGTTTAAATCCTTCAACCTGATGTGAACTATTGTACATAACACTTACTGTATTATAACTGTTTTTAGCTTTCTTAAGCTATATTATGTTCACTGTTACTTTTCTTAAGTGTTTTGATCTCTGAAATGTAATTAACTACCTGTTTTATTTGGTTTATTAATCCTTTATTTACCATGCAACAATACGTTTATATTTTGTATATCTGTGTGGAGCTTTTCTCCCCGGGCCTCTACTGAAAATGGATATATATCCAGCTAGACTAGCCCGGTCAACAAATTTAAAATAAAAAATAAATAAAATAAAATTGTTTGTAGAGAATGTGATACCTAAGTAATTAATTACTTCTTCAGTTTTTAAGAGAGAATGGTTTAGAAGTTTTTAAGGGGAAGATGTTAGTTTTTTTGAGGTTTAATTTGTAATTCAATATCATCGAGAAATGTTCAATAGTGGATAATATTTTATTTACGTCCGAGATTGGTGTGGTACAATAAATATTCAAATCATCAGCAAAAGCTGATAAGAAGATCTTGGTGTTGTAAGTTATTGGGGGGTTATGGTATGTATTTTGTTTTATATTTAGGAAAAGAGGCTCAAGGTATATGTTAAAAAGTAAAAGAGATAAAGGGCAACCTTGGTGAGTTCCATTTTTAATAAAAATCCTATTTGACCAGGTTTTGTTAATGTATAAAGATGTATAGGGATTATTATATAATATTTGTAGGGTTTTAATAAGTTTTTGGGGTATATTGAAGTAAGGCAAGGTTTGGAATAAAAATTCTAAATTTACTTTATCAAAGGTTTATGGGCATCAGTGACAAGTGGATATAAATTTAGATTATTTTGATTAGCATATGAGATTAACGTATTAAGTGTTAATGTATTATCGCTCGTTTGCCTAGTTTTTTTAAAGCCCGACTGTTCGGTGGAAATAATTTTATCCATTATGTTTTTCAGTCTGTTTGCTAGTATTATTTATTTATTTTTTTAATGTCTGTTTGCACTGTATGGAGCTCAGCAATGCCAAGCTGTGCTCATACACAGACAGCTGACACCTGTCAGATATCTAAAAATAGAAACCGGATGTAATTAAATATGATAACTTTTTTTTTCTTTAAATCTATTTGCACAGTGCAGAGAGCAGCAATGCATATATACAATAGATTTCTGCCAGACATCTAAAATAGAAACCGGATATAATTAATTATTTATTTCTGCATATGCGTATGCCTATTTGCGAGGTAGTGTATGTGAAAGTATATTACTTTATATATTATCCGAGTAGCTAAATTGGTAGAGTGATAGTTTACAGTTCTGTATGTCCCAAGTTTTAGTCCCTAGCACACATATCATTTGTTGAATGCAACATAAAATGTCTTTTAAATTAAAATCAATATTTTTACGTTTGGGAGAGCTGCACAGTGCTAAGCACTGCTTAAATGTGGTTAATGGCTAATATTGTTTGCACTTTGATAAGCTTCACTAAAACCATGGTTCTGCAAGTTTTTGCACTGCTTAGCTTCACTTAGCTGGTTTGTGCGATGTTAAGCAGCGCAGTACTTTTTTGAATGTCATGGAAAGATGTGTAAGGGTGGAAAAGCAGCCTATATTAAAGGCAATAGCTGGGAATTCTGCATCATTTTTTTTGAAGTCTGCTTATCTGCTGATATGCCAAGCAGTGTTGGAGAGGGTGTGCACTTTCAGGCCAAGAGATGGGGTGTGCAGGAGACTAGGGTTTTTGTTGGGCTCCTCATACAGAGTTATGAACCTAGGCTGCTACAGGGTGGTTACTAGGGATCAGAGTGTAAGGCTGATGCCTGGGATTCATTGACCAAGGATCTTACCAGTGCTACTGGTATCCCCCACACTGGTAGGCAGTGTCATCACAACTATGATGACCTGAAGCAGACAAAGAGGGGAATGTTGGGCACCTGGGTCCAACAGGCTAGGGCTGGGCATGCCCCACAAAAATGTAAGTATTTTTTCCACTGTTTTACCAAAATGCAAGCTGAATGTGTGCAAAACTTGTATGCATAATGGTGTGCTTCTCCCTCAAGAGCTGCAGCTGAGAGGACTTGCAATATTCAGTCCCATGCCGGGAGCCTGGCTAGGTTGCATCATGAGTGTGATAAGTACAGATATATTATGCTAGCTGTAGTGCAATTAGCAATAAAGCATAAAAAAATGTATTGCAATAAAGAATACATTTTAAAAACTGTAGTGCAATGACTGGGCAATTAGAAATGTAGTACAATAAATGGGCAATTAAAACTGTAGTACAATAAATTAACAATAACAACTGTATTACAATGAACAAGGAAATTATTAGAAATACCAATAAAGTATTAAGCAGCATTGTGGTTTCCTAAATAAATCTGTCTATTTGCAGCACGGGTGTATTCATCGCATGTGTGTTTTACTGGCACTGCGGTCAAGTGTAAAACTGTAGTAGCTCTACAATGCAAAAGGAATGTCTGTACAATGTTTTTCTCAACTAATAGTATGTTTCAGCATTGTCTCCAGGCCAATTACAGTCACACAATGCTCTCATTTTCTTCCATTCCAGGAACAGAAGGTATATGGCTGAGGTAGCCCACTGTATGAGTAAATAGTGTGTGTAGATTTCAGAGAATTATCAGCAATGCCAGTAAAGTGTTAAGCAGCATTGTGGTTTCCTAAATAAATCTGTCTTAATAATGCAGCTGTATACATTACATGTGTGTTCTACTATCACTACAGTGAAGTGTAAAACTGCAATAGCTCTACATTGCAAAATGAATGTCCGGAAAATGTTTTTTTTCAAGTAATAGTATGGGTCAATGTTGTCTCCAAGCCAATGTAAGTCACATAATTCTCATATTTTCTTCCACTCCAGGGACAAAAGGTATATGACTGATGTAGCCCACTTTATGAGCATATAATGTGTGTAGGTTTCACAGATAATTACCAGCAATACCAATAAAGTGTTAAGCAGCATTGTGGTTTCCTATATAAACCTCTCAATATTTGCAATAGGGCTGTAGTCATTGCATGTCTGTTCTAAGTTGCTGCAGTTAATTGTTACATTATTTGCAGATGTCCCCTGCAGTCACAGCTATTGGGTTTTACACCCATGCCTGCCAACTAAGGCATGACGCCTGTCTAGTTTACTTAATGTACACAAACATGCCTCTCAACTGTCATGATTTTTCATAATGTAATTACAACAACTGCCTAATCTGTCTGTTCAATGATTACCACATAAATGATTACCTGGAATGCTATATATTTTCAAATACATTTACATAACACCTTGGTGGTTATGTAGAGTCCACATTATTTGAAACTGTTCTGTGTAGTTCTGTACCTGAATTTGTTACTGCTTGGCCCATACTGTCCCATGCTATCAGGTTGCGAAGCATGTACATGCTACAAAAGCTATAGAAAAATTGTAGTCACTGTACTCACAACTGGCACTGCACACCTGTAGAAGATTGTAGTTGTACGCTGTGTAGTAATATTATATGGGAGGTAACTAATGGTATGTTTTTCTCTCTCTCCACACCCTTTATATTCTTTAATTTATTATCATTTATTATTATGATTTAATATTAACATAATTTGTTACACTAACTGCTTTACTTGCCTGATGGTTTAATTCATACTGGTTTGTTGTTACCATACTTACTGTTATGTTACTTAATGTTCTGTTACACACAATACACCTTAATATGTATTTGGGTTACTAAATATTATTATGTTCCATTCTGTTAATACTAACATTGGTTTGGTTAATGCTAACTTTAACTTATAGTTATAACTACTTTACTACAGCACATCAAGGTTTGCCGGTTCCTCATGATCTGCATACCTTGCTTTCTCCGGCTGTGGCACCAGGTCCCAGCACATCTGGAACCCAGCCTAGTGGTGCCCCCTCTGCTGCCCCTACACTATCTGCAGCATTGGGTAGTACTGCCCCATGGGACAGGGAAGGGCCCTCCTCTGGGAGCGGTGGTGGAGGGGGAGTTGTCATCCATGATGAACTACCAGATTTGGTGTGCAGGACAATCTTCCGTGGATTTGGGCCATGCCTGCACAGGATGGAGAGCATGCTGGCCACATCTGTGAGGCAGGCTCACACTGGAGTCCAACCTCCACCACTACCACCCTGGGCACAGTAGCAGAGCAGTGTCAACAATCCCATGGGTGGGGACGTGACTCACTCTGCTACCTTGTAGAAGCACATGGGACTGAGATTCCAAAACACCCTCCCAATCCAAGGTGTTTACCACCCTCTTGTGTCACACACCACTCCTGTCTGCTGTCTTGTCTGTCTGCAAAAGGCTTCCTCACCTACCCAACTTACCTCATCCACATGTACCTATGTCCCTCTCCCAACATTCCATTCTCACCTTAAAAAAAAATGGGCACCAGTCCCCAAAAAAAATGTGTCCCATACATAGCTCTTCATTTCACACACATGTCCACTGGACACACATAATTCAGTCCAATTGGCTTAACAATGCAATTATGTTGTCCTCACCCCTCTCTCTAGGGGTGAGAGTCTAAAGTCATCTACAAAATCTGTCAAAGTGCACAGCTGTTGTTGTAGAAGAAATAGATAGCTATGGTTCTTTCCTACACCCTTCCTGCATGTACCTACCTGCCTTTCACTATGTTTTCCCTCTGCTTGCACCCCATTTCACCACTTTTCTATGTCCCCATTTTTGTTTTCTTTATATTTTTTAGAGTGATGCTGATCATTGCGCATCTTTGCTAAGCTTAGCTAAATGGAGCTATAGTGATATATATGTTTTAAATAATAAACATATACAAAATAAACACCTGTGCCCTACTTCAAACCCATGACCATTGCACCCGCAGGGTGCTGTATTAACCTGCTATGTCACAATGCTGTTAATTAAAGCAGGTGGCTTAAGCAAAATGTAGTAATTTCAGGTTACAGTCATTAAGCATGTTTCAGCGGAGCTGCACATTGCTCCGCATCATGCAAACTTGCTTAAAGAGTAATGCAAAAATGGGATTGCACCTTGCAGTCTGGTATAGCAGTACACTACTATATTGCCAAACACACACGAATGGATATAAGTGAGGTAGTGAGGTCTCTAATAGCAAGTAAATGTTCCCTTTTATTGGCAACATTTACAAGTACACCTGCTAAGGAATAACTGGCAAAATACATGCACAACAAGGACGTTGGTGAAGAAATACATCCATATAAAGCCATGCACATAATGATGGCTGTAAAAATAGTATGTCACAGCCTGTATGTGTGTACTTATATCCTGCAAATGCACCTGCTGCAACGGTAACTCACTAGCTTAGTCTGTTAAATGCTTTGCTAGCAGTACATTTTGCTACATACAGTCCTGGGTTCATATCCAGTGGTGTGTAGCTTTTAAATAACATGATTGTGAATCAACCAATTAATCACTGAGTCATGCACTCTTCTTCCACACAATTCATTACAAATGAAATGTCTGCTTGTCACTTGTGAATGTCACAAGCCTGCAGATGGGAACACACTTCCCATATCCCTATAGCAAAACCATAGGTGTATAAAGTGTCACATCATGCATTAATATGCAGTCACAGAGGATTTTAACTCAGGTAATGCAAATGAGGCCCACTACTATCAGAGTGCAGTGCACAATCCTTTCAAACTCACAGTGCAGATTAACACATCTGTACAACTAACATACACATATGAAGCCCCTGCTTGTAACAAGGACTGCTAGCATACATGTTCCAAATGAGTAACAGATTGCAACACATGGCCTGACAGTTGCCCAATGATGGATATAATGTTATATTTATCCCATATGTTGCTCAAGGACACAACATGTAGCCTAGTACTCATGTTGCCAAACAAAACTACCTTAAACACATGCCTTAACTGGAGTGGAATGGCTACTCTAACTCTGTCTCTGCCTCTGCTACAAGGCTGCCACAGCTGCCACAGTTTCTCCTACAGCATGTTGTCCCCCAAAGTGTTCACACTCTCTGCATAGGCATATTACCTGCAGCACCAGCTGCAACTTGTACTACACACATGTCTACATAACAGTAACTTCTACAGACCTACCCTCTGCAATGACATAGTCTACTCACCCCAGTAATGTCCAGCACAACATATCAGAAAGGGCATGTAATCTACATGGAGGCCTTATATCTTGTACAGTGGTTACATGTCATTGGCTGATGATACTGCAAATCAGCTGTGCTGCCTGCAATTAGCATTTCAGAACCACAGACTGGTTAAAAGGCAATCACCTGCTAATCAGAAGCATGTTAAAAGGCAAACATGCTGACTATGGGGAATCATTTTGTATGAGACTTTCTGCACACAGAACACTTGTCTTCAAAAACCTAAATATCACCACATATCAACGAAGGAGTTTTGCACTCCAGCAGGTATGTAACCTTTTTTGATTACAACAGGATGCAGATGTATGAATATACCTACAGGGAATAGGGCTTACAGCATTAAGGCTTTCTTAGAATTGTGATAATGTCATGTCATTGATATCCAAATTTGTTACACCTACAGAGGGTGTACAATACGTCAAGGGTGGAATGCTTTTTGTCAATGTGGTACAGTGGTCTCTTGGGATTGTCCCTTTAAAGTGGTTGTAATAGCACACTGCTATTTGCTTGGTATTATTGTTTTGACTTATTATCCAGGGGGTTGCCCCTAGGAAACACCTTACAATAGACTCCAGTGTTGGATGTATGATCATATAGCAGTGTCTGTCATGGCACACATGGGAATAACTGACTATTGCTAATATCTTAGTTGCATCCACATACTTAGTATGTTTGCACACTGTGGAATATTACATGTCTGAGTAAGCAGTGATACCGCCAGCTATTCTGTTGTTGCTGTATCTCTACATTCCATGTATGTTATCCTGACATGTGTTCCCATTTGCTGTCTTTTAGAACACATGTATCCAAGAAGCCATTCACCTTTCATGGATGCAGAGAATGAGATTATACTTGAAGGCCTCCAGCAATAACATAAGTATCTACTGTCCTGGGGAAGGCAAAACAGGTAACAACAGGCAGCATTGTGGGCTAATCATGTCCGTGACATGAATGCTACAGGTAATCAAAGCAGGACATATGAACAGGTTCAATACCGTGCAACGGACATGATGAATGCTGCACACAGAATAGCAGCAGATGTAGCCAGAGATCGTGATGTCATCCCTGGAAAGCCTGCAGTGGAACAACCACTCTCAGCCACTGAGGAATTCCTGGTGAACCTAGGCACACACAACAGCTCCTAGGCATCCATCACACCATACATCATGGATGTGGGTGTCACAGTTACCATGGTAGAGGACCATGCAGGTAAGCATAGTTTGATCACCACTGGAATATGGTGCAGCCAGTGTGTCAGGGTGTACTTACTCTTACATAGGTGTTAGGTCTGTGTTCTTCGTGGGGGTAAGGGTGTAACTGCAGTTTGACTCCTCTGCTCAGATGTTGACCAATATAATAATTAACATAGTAGCTACTGTAAATGTGAGATATATGGATGTATTACCTTGTTGTGGTGCAGCATGCTGTAGTAATGACACCACCGTTCCCTCTACTTTAGACAGGTCCATCAGGTATTGGACAAGGCCATGGTCCTGCTCTTGGTAAGTATAAGACTGTTTTGTTATAGATGTAGGTTTAGAGCAATGCAATCCCTAAAGTATCATCCCAGGCCTGCTGCCTGGAGTGCTGTACTGTCGGCATGATTGCCAACTGTACAGATATTTTATGACTGTACACATGTTATTTTATGACTGTACACATGTTACAGTCATATGTATACCTTGTAGGTGTCACCACACTGATATATGTAACAGTTCTGCCAGGACATTGCAGGTTGCCATATGTGACAACTGTGCAGAGTCTTAACAAATGTCAAAAGTGTACCTCATTTTTGCTGATGAGATTGCTGTGTACAAAGTTTTATTTGCAAGTAACTACAGCCGTTTGTGGGGATAGTAGTGTCCTCTTATCCAGCTATATGAGGTTGGGGTTTCAACAGGTCTGTAATAGTGCTAACAGTATATAGAGCTGTACATTTATTGCAACATAGTACTGCAGAGCATGATAGTGTATATATTAATGTACTGCTTTTTCCTGTCTTATCACACATGACCAGGGGGGTTGATTTCTGTCCCCTACACAACCTGATGTCAGTATTCCTTCTGACACTGATGATGATGGTGGCCACACTGATGCACAGATGGGGGTTTCAGGGGCTGAATATGTCCAGAGGTTGACATCATTCTTTTGCCCTCATTGTCACCACACACAGTTAGTATGCCTACAAACACCTAGTCCCCAGAGGCCACAGATATTGGACAGTCAGAGGGTGGGGATTTTGAACAGGAAAGTGTGGCAACTATGGCTCCAGTGGGTGTAAACACTGGCCAAAGCCAGAGATCTGGTGATGTTCCATACAGGCAGATTGATAGGAGTGCTCGTACAAGGCCTGTTGTATTTCCACCACCTGTTGCTGGTTTCACATCACGGTTCACTTAGCATATGTTTCAGGCCATCATGGAGGCACAGGCAAGTTCTGAAAGTAACTCCAGATGTATGCTCAGATTTATGGATGCAGCATAGTCTGACATCCATGACTGCCTCCACTACATTGATGCCAACCTAGATCAATTCGCTGTTGCAGTGGACAGCAGGTGGGCCGAGACAGTGTTTGTCTTGGAATGCACTGTGTCTATGCTGGAATGTGTGGTTGGAGTTGAGCATCAGCCTCATGGATGTAGGTCAGCAACCCCATCTGGATGTAGGTCAGCAATCCAATGTGGCCATGCACAATCACACTTCTGTAGTGGCAGTGCATCCAATGCTACAGAGGTGTGCTATCCACACCAAGACATGGAAGGCCATGTGCTTGTGGTCCTGGGCATTCCCATAAAGGACACGGTCCCAGAAGACAGCAGTCACCATCGGGTACTAGCACTGCTTCTGAACTTGGGCATGGGGGTGCCCATGCAAGTCCTGGCAGAGCCACTTCTAGTGTTCAGGCCTGGAGACAGTGAACTATCGACTCCACCATGCATGGTTCAAAGCTGTCCAACATACACACATGTAGGGCTAGTACTGAGCTCGACTGTGTCCACACATGCAGTTACATACCACTGTGAAATGCAGGTCACCTACAGACACACAGGGCACAATTCCATGGTCCACCTTGCCTGCTTCCCTTTCTGACTCACACACATGTTGTCAACCTTTTGGGTCAGCCTAGGCCTCCTGCATCCCCAGACAACACCCTGTGCAAGTGATGATACCTGTGCCACATCCCTGTCATTCTCATCATCGATGCATGGAAATGAAGCTATGTGTCTGATGCACAGGATGACTATATAAATTAACATATACTTGTGTAATGCATTGTTTAGCCATGCCACTTGTAGTTGTTACTGACAGATACCATATGCTGACATTTGTAATGAGTAAGCCACATTATTGTATGTACCTTATGTTGTATGATGTTGTAATGGCTGTATACTTACACAATGAAAGGTGTGTCATGGAGCTGTTTCTGTTTCTGTTTCAGGATTCTGTTGAGCACACTTATAGACACACAGCAACAAGACAGCCCCAGACATCACAGCACAGGATAGACTGTCTGCACAGAAGATATATATGTCCTCAGCAAGGTACTGGCTCCTTAAGTCCATATGTATGCAACAGGCTAACAAGGACAATGGCCTCATGCAGGGTACTTATGCATCCCTAATCTGTGAAAAGGTCTGATACCCTTGATAGGTGTCACTAGGGTGTTGGGACATATAGAAAAATAAACGAACCAGGCTGTTACCATAAAACAAAAAGCTTAATGTCAAGTATCACATCTTCAATAGAAATTGGTTGAGAAGGTAGAAAATTGAGACCTCTGTCAAATAAACTTACTTGTGCTGACAAGTTTAAGGAACATTGCTTTAAAGTTAGCATTTGGGAAACAAGGAGTGGTCGCCTTTCCTCTTAAACGCTCTAGCCTTTTAGTGCCACAATCGAGTCCTACACTTGAGACATTTGTCAAGATAGTTGAGAAAATTTTTAAAGTTAATATGAAGAAAAACAGCTTTTATAACTTAACATTTGAAGAGTATTTGGCTCTACAGCAGTTGTGAAACAATGATAAACTGACTATGCGTCCAGCTGATAACGGGGGATCCTTTGTGGTGCTGGACACTACTTTTTATGACATGAGTATGTCTGAAATGCTTAATTATGATGACACCTATGAACATATTACACATGTTGAATATGATTGTTAGAGGTGTACATGATCAATTATATGAATTATTAATAGATGAAGCTCTTGATAAAGAGTTATATGACTTTATGCTTGTATTAGAACCATTGTTAGCGATTATCCATGGATTGCCTAAGGTGCATAAGTCACTTTTGAACCCACCCCTTCACCTGATAGTATTGGGCAGGGGTTGGGCTACTGAATTTATATCTATCTGTTTAGAGAACCAACTTCAAAAAAACATTGGAGAAAGCAGTTGCGGTTCTGAAAGATGCAGAAAAATTTTTGAGTACCTTGGGTGATTTTACTAGGGCATATGGTTTATTTCCGGATAGCACCATTTTGGCTACCATGGATATTCAAACACTTTTCACTGTAATACCCCATGATATGGGGGTTTCTTCCCTTAAGTGGTTTTTATTGACAAACACTGAATATTCTCATGAGCTTATTGATTGTATAGGTGCATTGATGGATATTATTTTATGTAATAATTTTTTTTTGTTTAATAATGTCATATACAGACAAAAATTAGGTGTAGCGATGGGGACTCCATGTGCTAACAGTTAAGCCAGCCTTGTGTTGGTGGACTGGGAGAGCAATGTAGTTCTATCTAGTCATGAGTTTTCTATACAGCTATTATATTATAAAAGATTCGTGGATGATATTTTTATTTTATGGCGTGGGGCAGAATCTGATCTTTTGAATTTTGTGTAGTACCTTGAATCTTATAGTGACTGTTTTAAGTTTGCAATAAATCATTCATGAACTTCCATAGAATTTCTAGATACTAAGATTATGTTGGTTAATGGTACTATCTGTAGTTCCCTATATAGAAAACCATGTAGAAAAAATGCACTTTTGCACTATAATAGTATGGATCCGAAACATATTTTTAATAACATTGCTAAAGGTCAATATTTGAGAATGTCTAGATTGCATACAGATGATGATGAGTGCAAAGAGGCTATGTTTAATTTGAAAAATGACTTACTTAATAGGGGCTACAAGGAACAACTTTTGGATAGCACCTTGGATGAAGTTATTGTGATGTGCCCTGATAAGGGTAGACCATTTTTAACTGTTCATTTACATCCACGAAATCTAATAAAATTAATAATTTAAATAGTACAGTTAGGTTGTCTTTGAACTATGGCAATAATGTGCACCAGGTATGTGACATAGTGAATAAATATTCACCCGTTTTAATCTCCGATGATAAAATTAAAGGGATCGTAGGTGACGAGCCTAGTTATACATTTAAGAATAACCGATCACTCAAGAGACAGCTTTGTTATAAATCCACCATTAAATCTTCATTTTTTTCTGATCGCACTGACACATTTCCTTGTAGATTATGTAAAGCGTGTTGTCATATCTCTTTGGAGGTTGACTTTAAGCACCCCACTATGGATTTTTCTTTCAACCCTGGATTCTATGCAGGCTGTAAGTAGTTGTCCTTTGTGCAACTAAGTATTGTAGTTGCTTCAAGCATGTTCCAAAAAGATATTCATTCACGGTGTGTGCACAGAGTGCACACAAACACATTAGGGAAGTGTAATATGTATACCCTTTGAAGGTAAATTAGGGGTTTCACACAGGTATTCTGCAGTTAGACATTACCCAAGCAGTGCATACTGGAAGGATACAAGTACCTTGTGAAGACTGTGGAAAGCAGGGGAGTCCACAGAATAGCTGGTGCCTGGCAACTGCTAATGCTGGACTCACCAACACCACTCTCACATAGGACACCATGCTCCAATATATTTTCTGTCATCACACAGAGAATGGTACTATTAAGCCCATGATGAAAAGCAGGGCACACCCTGTTTATTCATCTACATAGCTGTCCTACATCATGAAAGGCTCTGTAGGCTTCACATACCCTTTTCCAAGTATATGCCTTGATTAGCAACCTGGGCAATCAGTTGGCTTTTGCATGTGTTATGTTGTCTGTTCCAGGGTTGGTGGTATGTCACTAGGAAACTGACAAGAGGGGGATTAGTAGCACTGCTGTAGTCCCACAATATAATGTGCTATATTATGTACTATGTCCATTGACAAGATGTCCAGTTTTGCGGTAACAATCAGCACACTACCGGTAAGCCATCATAGGTGACACTTTCATAGCACTTCATGCATCCTGCCATTCAGCACATTACTGGTGCATATCTGCATGACATGGCTGTGAGGCCTACTGCAGTGGACTGGCCACCTTTGGCCAATGCGTGTCCACCTGCCACATGCCCTAGGCATGTCATACTGTACAGTTATGTACCCTACACATGTTTGTGCTCCCACATCATACCACACAACATCCAGTGGGCTGTCTAGTTGCTTGACAGGCATTGTATGCTTGCAAGGCCAATGTAATGTCAGCAAAGTTGAAAAAGTCTGCTATGTATGCACTGGCATCCACATCGTCACTGAAAGGTGTGCCTACAAACAGTGTATATCAGGCAGTCAACCCCAAGGGTGTGGCAGCATGACCCTACCTTTGCAGGACCTGCTGCTGAGGTGTTGGGAGTGTCCCCACCCCTCTTCTCCTATGAAACACAAACACAATGTGTGACAGATGTGACTGCATTTCACACCTTGCTGCCATGGTGTCTCCAACAAAAGCAATCATTATATATGGCAATGATCATTATGCCAACATGCACAGCTCACATCCTGCACCACTGACACCCACATCACACACACCCCTGCATGTGTGCAGCTCCATACCAGACACATTGCCAAACAGACACATCAGAATATCCTGCCTCTGGAGTGCACAGTACACATAACACTGCATGCACCACTCTCTCACCAGTCAAGACTGAGGCAAAGCACAAAATCACATCTCTTAGTCAGAGGTGATTACATTGTGAGACACACTGATTATGTGGATTGAAACAATAGGCCTTACTACACATTGCCGCAAATCAAGGGATATCAGTGAATATAATGTTGACATTATAGTTCCTGCCGGTGTCTACAACTAGAGACATATGTCACCGGCCTGTATGCAGACACATAACTGTGCTTAGTGGCTCCCTATTACCCTGTCACAGATGCAGGTTGTCGAATGCATCTTTGTCGAACTGAAAAGTGTGAAAAGGCAAAATAGCGAAGCGTCTTTTCAGCAAATTCTTTCCCTGGAAAAGAATTAGTTTGGCCACTTTCGCTACTTTGTCTTTTTGGCACTGTAGTGCGATTTTGGACTTGGTATATTTAAGTAAGGGGGGTATGGGGGGCACAGTCCCCCAAGTCAGGGTGTGTGGGGGTTAAAGCCACCCACATTATATAATGTTTTACAGTTTTTTTTGTTTCTGAACAGCAATTTTTTCCCCTTGGGAAAAAAAATCACTGTTCTGAGGTTTCGACATTGTAAACTTTCACTTACATGGGGTCGATTATGTGTCATTCGCTATTCTGAGCATGTGATATCATAATATAGACCCATGCTTAGCCACTCTGTGTCTCTCATGGGTATACACATACCTTTTGGCTGCAGATGACACTCACCTGGGATGATGGTTCCATACACATGTAAATGATGGAAGTCAATAATTGCCTTAGCATGTGGTGTCATTATAAGGGGGTTTACTACATGTCTGCCTGGGATGCCTTGCTCAACAGACATCAATGCTTCACCACTGATGGTGTTCATCACTCACCCCCTGAGATTTGGAGTAATGGCCGCAGCTACTGACAACCCCACAATGCATCTTAGATGCGTTGTACAGGGAAAAGTTGGTGATGAGAACGCCATCTTTATACGACATCATGATTATGCTGCTACACGGTGGGTATGGCAACACTGAACCCCACTCTGCGGAATGTGTCCCCACCCTGGATTATACAGACGTGTGCAGTCAAGGGCATCTGGTTCAAGGTTGTGAACAGCAACACAGCAATACCAGACTACACATCCATCCACATCTTCACACCTCAAAAAGACAGTGTTCAAGGTAATGCAGGTGTTGTATACATACTTATTAATGATAGATACACATCCAGATTTTGTTGAATACTGAGATTTCCCAGAGACAATGCAGGTGCCATTTAGTACTGGAAGGGCAGATAATCAAGCAATAGCCAGCTACAGGAGCAGCTCCATGTATCCAGACACCCATTGTGTGTATTTGTATGTACATGTGTCTATCGAGATATATCATTACACTATGTTGTGGGGTGGCATTATGTCACTACCAGCTGTGTTGCTTAGTCATGCTGCAGCTCACTTGCCCAAAGGTTAGTCTATATCCTAAACTACAATGTCCTGGAGAAGTGCCGTGACATCCTCCCAAGGGGAACTAACATATTGCAACATGTGTTTAACAATACTGGTGACCACTGCAGCCTCATGGTGGGATCTGACCACAGGTCAGTATCATTAAAACTACCAGCACTACCACCCCCCCCCCTTGCAGACAATACAGACATGTATTTCAACATTTTATTACCTCATGTGGTGTGGTTTACATAGCTTGATTTCACCACCTCCCTCTGATTGGACAGCATGTATGCAGAGCTGTGCACCCATGCATTATGGCAGGAGCATTACAACTGCATGAACTCGGCTATACTTGGCAGGAGAAACACAGGCTTCTCATGGCACAGCAGACCGACTTGGTGGACAACTCCCATTATCAGGCTGTGCAATAGGAGGTGGGCATTGCTGTGTGATAGTTGGGGTGAGGGTGCCCCCCTCAAATGGTGACACAACCTCCACAGCTGCAAAAACCACATAGTGCTGTGATGTAGTGTAGACACAGTAAATGACAAAATTAGCCACCCACACAAAGTAGAACCATAACACACATTGTATTTACATGTATCACCCCAACATACAGGCCCAGATTGTCTGTGAACTCATACTTAATGATGTCAAATATAATGGGTCTGTAGCCATAGCTAACCTGTAGCCTCACGTGTTCTCCATCAACTGTGCTCCCCTGTCTGTGGCTAACGATGTTGGCTGATGCCTGTAAAGTGTGAGCAGTCATGGAATATGTGATTTATGTCAATATCCTACAAGTGATTTGTGATGAACAAATGCCTGTTCACATAGTAGTGGCCATCAACTCCATGCAAATATATATGTAGTATAATTTGCATCAGTAACACCTATGTACCTGGTAAGTAGGACATCAGTCGGAACATGTAATGTACATACACAGGGGTGAAAGAACTGGCCACACAGACCTGGCCACACAGGTTTTTACCTAATGTGCCTGAGATCATGTCTCCATAGTGGTATGATGTGAATCATGTGTTATAGCTGAGGGCACAATCACTCGTAATTGACATACTCATAACCTCCATGTACTCTTACCTCAGCATGCCAATGTCTGAGTGCAATGGCCATTTGGTAATGGGACTTTCCAAGCAGTACTGGCACTTCCATACAACAGTATGGTCCCTCACAAGAGAACTTTACGTCTTCATCATGTTTTCAATGGGGATTGTCTGAAATGAGTGTCATTGTAGCTTATGGCATATAGACGTCTCTGAGGTGATCTCTGCCTTGCAAAAGGGACAATGTGTAACAGTGCTTGATTGTAAATGCTGCATATCTGTAGGTGGCATAGTACATGGGTTAATCACTGTAAGGACATTAATATATTATGTGATGTTAATAATACATGCTGGTGGGAGAGATTTGTTTAGCAGACTTTAACTAACCTTTGCAAAAGAGCCCTGGCTAATGGCAAGCAGACCACCTCAGTGTACCTCAGAACATGTCATCTGCATGACTGTCTGGGTGGCTATCATTTCACCACAGGGCTTCTGCCTGTGCCTCTCTTGGATTGGGGCAATATCTGCTGATCATATAAATAAAGGTATATAGGTGTCTATGATTGTGATGACTGTATTGCCATTATGCTAGTGAAGTTTAAATGTCCTATGGTTCCATAAGCTGATGGAAATTGCTCTAACAGCCACACACACACACACACACACACACACACACACACACACACACACACACACACACACACACACACACACACACACACACACAAACATGGCTACATTGAGGATAACACCACTTCAAATTACTGCTTACAGGGCATGACATGGCGCATACATACATAGTGCAAGTTGGCTGCATGTAGATTAGAATACTTACCCATGTAATGCTACACAGTACAGATCACAGTATGTGATGCACACAACACACCTCATTTCTGATAGTACTGTTGGTTTAGGACATATGCTTGATGACACCAGCGGGCCATGTTCTGATCAAGCATTTTGAGGGCCACATCACCTGCTACAACTAAAATTCTGCAAAGCACTACTTCTTTGTAAGTTATTGAGGTGATCATATTTATGCCATATAGGCATACACACACTCACCAAGTGGCCTGCAGTGAGCTTAGAACTCCTACCTATCTATTCTTGCACACTATAGATCACACTGCTTATTGCATGAGTTACTGCTTAAGTCAGATGCTATAATGGCAGCTGGTAGTCTTAAGGTAGATGCTATCATCAGGCCTTGTAGAACAGGCCAGTTTGGAAGCCAGCAGCAACTTACAGGGCCAAAAAGTGCATTACAATTGCAGTATGAGAGCCAATGAGGGTTTCCCAGTTGTTTGACAGGGACACACACACACACACACACACACACACACACACACACACACACCATGTGTCCTCCAGTGAGATTAGAACCCCTAAATATCTAGTCTTACACATAATAGATCACAGTACTTATCACACGGGCCATGGCTGATGCCTGCTTTACAGGTGATTGCAGGCAAACTACTTGTGGATTACACAAACTAGGCTTGAGATGAACAGCATCTGTGCCCTGCAGAGTGATATTGCTTTGTACAGTTATCTGCATGTAGTATCCTAGCAGTAAGATAACTGTTATTATCCTAGCTGTGTGTGTACAGTTACCAGTATGTCCATATGTGGCTGTTTGAACTTGGATGGGCAAGCCTGTGGACAGGGACACTGTGCCCTGTCCATGTGTGCATAGGCAACTTTATACATTATACTATCTACTCACATGTTGCTGTTTATGTGATGACATCCAGCAGGTACATGGGTCTGTAGTTAAGTGCACTATAACCTGCTGAGCCTTTACATTGTATCCTCTGAGCAACATTATAGATGTGTGAAAAAACAGCTTTACTCACCAGTATTAGGGTAAGTAGGACAATACAGACACCCACACACATTTATTTATTTATTTATTTCCATTTTGATGACCGGGGAAGTCCACTGGGCCCAGGGAGCCCATTTTCAGTGCAGGCCCAGGAAGAAAAGCTCCAATTGTACAGAATACAATAAGGATACAAAGTACAAAAATACAGTAAAACACAACAGGTATAAATTAGAAATACAAGCATATTTACAAATTCAAAGAAAAGTATTTGCAATAATTTATCTAGGATGAGAAATGTAGTTAACAGGATGTGGATAGTAGCATGTTTGAAGCATATTTATACAACGTGTTGGAACAATTAGAATTTTGAGGTTTTAAGGCTGCAGTTTCAAGTAGGGAGATAATGGTGAGTTATTTGTTCATATTTGTTGAAAAAGCCTAAATTAGATGGGATCAACTTGGTTAGTGAGGGTTAGTAGGGAAGAGCTAGGTTGGAAGAATGCAATTGCATTTCCAGGTGGAGGAGAGGTAGGAATGAAGATGTGTTTTAAAGTTTTCCACATTCTGCATTGTTCTTAGGGAAGGTGGAAGGGAATTCCATTTTTTGGCTAGAGGAAAAAGAAAGGAGTAGTTGTCTTGGTGTGCAATTAGGTTTATGGACAGTAATTAAGTTTTGTTGTGCAGATCTAAGAATTCTATTTGGAACATTTGGGAGAAGGATGTTTGAGAGGGCTGGGCACTTGGTAGGGTTGAAGAATAGCCTGTGATCTGTAATGAGTTGGAGGTAGTCCAGATAGTGTGGGAGTTCTAGCCAATTTAGAGAGTGAAGGGCAAGGCAGTGATGTGAGGAGTATTTGTTGTTATTAACAAATTTGGAAATTTTGTTGTAAGAGTTTTCTAAGTTGGAAGTGAGGGTAGCAGATAGACTGGTAAGTAGGAGAGCGCCGTACATTAGAGATGGAAGGAAGGAAGTAGAGGTAAGAGTGTGTCTGGTATGGGGTGAGAGGAAGTAGCTGTTCCTATATAGCTTGCCAAGTTTTTGGTGCCTTTTTTATGTTTAGGACAATATGATTATCAAACTAGGTGCTCGTCTATAGTTACGCCAAGTAATTTGGCATGCTGGACAATTTCAATAGGGGAATTGTTTTGGGCTAGAACTTGGAAAGACGTTTTGTTGAAAGGGAAGGTTTTTGATGGAAGGAAGATTAATATTTTAGATTTGTTTGCATTTAGTGAGAGATGGTTTTGGAGCATCCAGGCCTTGGTAGTTGAGAAGGCAGTTTGGATCTTGGTTAGAAGTTCAGGGAGACTGGTGGCAGAGCAGACAAGCAGACAAGAGTTGATTCATCTGCATATTGGATAACTTTGGCATTGGCGATAGCAGAGTAGAATGTATTGATAAAGATATCGAACAACATTGGACCAAGAATAGATCCCTGAGGAATGCCAGTAGGGGTAAGGAGAAAAGGAGAGATACTTTTTCTCCATTTCACAGCCTGAGATCTGTCAGACAAGTAGCTAGAAAACCAAGAGAGGGTATTTTGAGAGAGATTTAGGTCTGATAGATGGCCCAGAAGATGGGTATGGGGAACAGTATCAAATGCCTTGGAGAGGTCTAGAAGTACTGTGGATACTATTTCCCTGGAATCTCTAGCATGGTTGACTGTGTCAAGGAATGAGAGAAGAGCTGTTGTAGTGCTGTGCCCAGGTAGGAATCCATGTTGGGTTGGAGTGAGGAGGTGGTTTTGAGTTAGGAAAGGCATAAGCTGGAGATGAACGCATTTTTCTAAGATTTTGGAGATTGGGGAGAGGATTGCTATGGGGCATAAATTAGAGATATTAGTATTTTTACCACCTTTGTGAAGGGGTAGAGTGTAGGCTGTATGTCAGAGTTTAGGGACGTAAGATTCTTGCATGAATCTATTGATTAAGATGCTAATAGGGAAAGCAATCCCATCAGCAGCAGATTTGAGAAAATTGAGGGCATATTATCTGGGGCATTACAGCCGGGTTTTAGGTTGAAGATAAGTCTTTTTATGTAGTTGGTAGATATGGGTTTAAGGTTGAAAATGGGGGTGGGGAGTTGGAATCAGTAGGTAGGGTAGGTGTAGACATAGAGAAGGGACTGTTATTTGGAAAGGTTTTGGTAAGTTCAGAGATTGTGTCAATAAAGAAAAAGTTGAATAATGAGGCTAATTCTTGATCAGATTTTCTGGGGACAGGGCAGGGATTATTTTTGGTGCCTGGGTTGAGAAGCGTATTTATACAGTCCCAGAATTGCTTGGATTTTTTTGTATGGTTGGGCTGGAGTTTGATGTAGTAAGATTTTTTCTCTCTAATTATTTGTTTTTTACAAGGTTATGGAGCTGTTTATATTGAAGTAGGGTATTAGGGAGCTTGTTTTTTCATATAGCTTCCAGGATTTGTCTCTTTGCTGCATTAGTTGCTTGGTGTCTTTGGTTAGCCATGGAACAGTATTGTTTTTTTTTTTCTTTTTGTCCTTATTGGTGCTATATTATTTAGGGTATTTAAAAAAGTAGAGTTAAAATAGTCAATGTCATTGTTAAGAGCTAGAGTTTTTAGGATGTGCCAGTTCATTTGTTTGAGGGAGTTTGAGAATAAGATGGGGTTGAAATTATTGAGGTTGTGAGTGTGTATGTAGTGATGCTGGTGCAGGGAGCAGGAGGTTGCGCGAAGGGCAAAGGCAGGGAGACGGCCACTGCTAGAGTCAGGAATGGTGCTGGATCTAGTGATTTTATTTGGGTGGGAGACAAGGATCCAAACAAGGGTAGTGCCTAAGGATTTGGTTGTATTGGGTCTGGTTATGGAATGAATTATTTGGGAGAAGTTGAAGAGATTGATGGATTGGGAGGGTGCAGAGTTATTGATGTTGGCCCAGTTTATGTTTACATCACCTAGTATGTATGTTTCATTGTTTATTATGGTTGAGGCCCACAACAAAATGTATTCAAGGACTGGGATATTGTTCCCTGGTGGGATATATAGGGCAATGATACAGAGGTTTTAATAGTTATTAATTTTTAGTAGGCAAGCTACAAGTTCGGCATTAGAGAATTGAGGAATAGGGTTGGGGAAGAGGATTATAGAGAGCAGGCTAGAGTAAATTAAGGTGACACCTCCACCTATTTTGTGTGTTCAATCAAACATAAGGGCTTGAAAACTGGGGGGTAGTATTTCAGAGTCAGAGATATGGGGTTTGAGCCAATTCTCAGAGACAGCTACGATGTTTGGTTGATTATGGGTTAACCAGGGCTGGAAGATTGAAGCTTTAGTACATAGACTTTGGGCATTGAGAGTATAACGTTTAAGAGTTTTGTGGGTGGGGAGAATGGTTAGAGAGAGGAGTGTCTGTATTTAGTGATGAGTTTAGACCGGGATTTGGGTGTATGTTGCCTGCTAAGTGGACGATGTTGAGGATGCATAGGTCTATGGGTTTGGGTTTTATTTTATAATTTTAGGGGAAATGTGTTATGAGTTTAGTGATAATTAGTTTACTTGTGGTTGGCAGGATTTTTAGGCTGAAGTGGTGAAGGAAGTTAGGTTCAATCAGAGATGGGGAGATGGAGTAGAAGTATTTAGTAGTGAGGTAGTGATGTGTTTTATGCGGAGGGGTATAAAAGAGAGGAGAGAAAGAGGGGGGAGATGCATTGTAGAGTAGGAGATAACATTGTATAGGGGTATTAAAAATATAAAAAAGGTTAGGGGTGTGTGGAGAGTTTGGAAAAGTAGGAAGGGCATAGTATTGAGCAGATATTAATGTAGGGATTGAGAGGTAGTGGGTTATGGAGATCTGGGTGTAGATGAAGTGTGGGTAGGGAGGGGTATGGTAGTGAGTGATGTTTATATTGCATGTGCGTATGTTGGGGAGGGATTAGGCAATAGGCGATGTTGGATTGGGCAGCAGAGTGAGGGGTTTGGACAAATGGCTAGGATAAATGTAGGGGTGTGTGGGATTTGGGGGCAGGGGAAGGGGAGCAGAGTGAGCCCAAGTGAAGCGAAGGGTGAATGGAGTGGGAAAATCCATGACACAAGGGATGAAAAAGAGCCAGGTCATAAGGGACGAAACTCTCAGAACCTATCAGTAAAAGAAACCAGATGGGTAAGCAAGCATGTAGCTGTTCCTGCTGCCTGAATAGTTGTATGCAGGACAAGGGGAGATTATGGCTATTAGTCTGGTTGAAAGCAACTATTGCAGGTCGAAATATGATTATGGGTCTGGGGTGAGCACTTATAGAAGGAGTAAGGACAGTACAGCCCAGTACACCTGTGCTTGCCACTAGAGTAAAGGCAGGGATTAAAATCAACTAGTTGAATAAATTGTAAGACATACAGGTATTGATTTTGCACTGTTCACTCAGAGAGTAAAACTGAAACCTGGCAGATGTGAATTGGCGTTTCCATTTCACAGGAGAGCTGAGCAGCAGGAGAAGCCTCTTTAGGATGGCTAGCTGTGGAAAAGAAGGGAGAAAGAGAAAAAGTAAATTTGGAAAAGTTAAGGCAGGGATTTAGGTATGCAGGAGGTAGAAGGAGAGTAAGGTAGTTAGAAATGCAATATCACTGTATCAGTTCAAATTCTAAACACAAGCTGACAGGCAAAATGCACACAAAACCATTGTCACAGTTTCAGGCGATAACGATGAAACAATTATACTACCAAACAGCTCTGAGTATCCTGTAAGCACTCGCAATTAGAGGGTTTAGTATTATCTCTAACAGCTGTCTATGGAATTTGAGTACAGCATACAGCAAAACCACTCAGTTAAATTGCAGCATCCTAGCAGTAGCAATATAGCAGTATAATAAGACAGATTATGCGAGAGTACAGGACAAACGCATTACAGTTTAGGATAAGTACAATAATATTATCCCCTTAAATAACTTTAGAAAGCTTATCAATCCCCTTGAATAACTTAGAAAAATTAGTTCTCAAAATAAAAATATAGTGTATGCAGAGAACAAAGCTGATGCTTTACAGTTTAGGGTAAATACAATGACACCGTCCCCTGAAATAACTTGGAAGAACTCAAATACTCAATATAAATCTTTTGTATCAAATACAATGGCAATATAGCAGAGAAATAGAGCACAGTTAAGGTAAATACAATGACGCCATCCCCTTAAATACCTTGGAAGAACTCAAATTACTCAATATAAAGCTTTTGCATCGAGCACAACAGCAATATAGCAGTGAAGTAGAACAGAACACTTTGCAGTACAGAACAAATGAAAATACAATGGCTCTGGCCCCTAAAATGTGCTTAGGAAACCAAATTCTCAAGAAAGTGAGCCTTTTTACATCATGTACAGCAGCATGGAGCTGGTACAGTGATGCTAAATGCCAGCAAATCTCTATGTATCATGCTTATCATAACAAGTACAACAGCAAGCACCTAACAGTTTACAGTAGTGCGGGCTTTTCCATTCTTAACAATGAGAATAAGCAAGGGTAACAGGTAGAGAACCCCGTACCAAAGCAGGGGGCAGACAGAGCAGTATAGTTCACAGTTGCAGTATATATTGTACAAGGGTAGATATATTCAAAAACATATTAAAGCATTACAATGGTAGCTATTTTCTAAAACAGTTTAAATCATTACACAGTGTAGGTATTTCACAATAGAATATCATAGCACTTATGTGGCAAGCACTCAGTGATGGGGCTCATAGAGGGAAAAGAGAACTAAAATGAAAATGGTGCCTTTCTTGGCCAGGTATTATCAAACCTTTGTCCTTTTCTGATTGGTCAAAGGAGGAACTGGTAGAAAACTAGTTATCAAATGTCATAGAGCTGAAGGCCAAGATGGTGGAAAAAGGCAAATGCAGGTAGAGGAACCGTGCAGGTAATAGAGCCAAGTCGCAAGGGACAAAACTCTCAGAACCTATCAGTAAAAGCAACCACATAGGTGAGCAAGCATGTAGCTGTTTCTGCTGCCTGAATAGCTGTATGCAGGACAAGGGAAGATTACGGCTGTTAGTCTGGTTGAGAGCAACTATAGCAGGTCAAAATATGATTATAGGTCTGGGGTGAGCACTGATGGAGTAAGGACAGTACAGCCCAGTACACCTGTGCTTGCCACTAGAGTAAAGTCAGGGAATAAAATCAACTATTTGACTAAACTGTAAGACATACAGGTATTGATTTTGCAATGTTCACTCTGAGAGTAGAAGTGAAACCTGCAGGTGTGAATTGGTATTTCCACTTCACATGGTAGCTGAGCAGCAGGAGAAGCCTCTTTAGGAGGGCTACAGGTACTGATTTTGCAATATTCACTCAGAGAGAAGAACTGAAACCTGGCAGATGTGAATTGGCGTTTCCATTTTACAGTAGAGCAGAGCAGCAGGAGAAGCCTGTTTAGGAGGGCTAGGTGGCAAGCACTCAGTGATGGGGCTCATAAAGGGGAAAGAGAACTAAAATGACATATTTCTGTACATAACAGGGATGTATATCTACATGTAGCTGTGTGTGTGTATGATATGTATATGTGTTATGTAGATATATGGAGAGAGACTGAGAAGTATGTTTGTTTGTGTGTGTTTGTGTATATATATATATATATATATATATATATATATATATATATATATATATATATATATATATATATATATGTGTGTGGACATCCTACAAAAGGGCTTCACTGAGGCAGATGCCTGGTGTCAAAGCTATGGCCTCAAGCTCAATGCCAAAAAGTGTATTGTCATCCCTTTTGGTAAAAACTCTGTACCCATGAACTACCACATAGGCGGTAGTCTACTTAACACCAAAAGTGTGATAAGAGACCTTGGGCACAGGTGGACAGTAGTCTCTCCTTTGACAATCACATCGCCACAGTAGTCAGGAAATCCTTCTACGTGGCACACCTCATCACAAAAGGTTTCTCATCCAGGAACAAAGAGGTCATTGTTCCCCCTCTACTCATCACTCATTAGACCCATTATAGAATACAGCACTCCTTTTGGTATGTACCTCACAAGACATCTACAACAACTGGAAAGGCTGCAGGAATACCTCACAGGATTACTGGCCTCAAACAAATGCCCTGCACAGACCGCCTCAAAAAACTCCAGCTTTCCTCCATTGCATATTGCCTATTCAGAGGCAATCTCTGCCTAACATACAAAGTTATGTCAAACTCAGAACTGTTGGACATGCTCCACTTAAAGAAATCCCAATCCCTCTGAGCTACACACTTTAAGGACCTAAACTTTGTCACCACAATAAACAGAACATGCTGGAAGGATACATTCCTGTATCAGAGACTTTTCATACTCTGGAACAAACTACCTGTCTATATCAAACAAAGTTCCTCATTAGCACTCTTCAAGAAAAATCTTGATGATTGGATGGGAGATAGGAAATTCACGCTAGGGATCACTTCTGTGGCTCTGCTCGACTGGGGCACAGGAAAATAATTGTCTTAGGTGGCAAAAGTCAGGGTACCTTTTTGGCTAGGCTTATATAGGCCCTAGGGCTGATAGCCTAGTACTTACCTATAAACCTATGAACCTATATAAAAAGAGCATCGGATGTAGAAAGAATAGCATTGTTAGTATTGTTTTTAGGTAGAATGCAGTTCAGTAATTCTTACGTAATTAGTGCAACTTGTTTGAGATGGGAGGGGCTATTAATTGAAGTAATTGTGTATTGGTATATAAAGTTCATGGAGTGAGTAAGTATGTTTATTCTGATGAAGTCCAGTGTTATTTGTGGACAAAAGCACAAAATAAACAAGTTTTGTGGATGTAGCTTGGTTCCTGTTTCCATTGGGTGTTTTCATAGTGTTTTTGTGTCCTTGGATTATTAGGTTTGTCATAGAAGGCAGTTGGTTTGATTGGCATGGTGGAGAACTACTTGAGGTACTGATTAAAGCTTACAATAAACAAATGGACTTGTTAATGTTGGACTTGGAAAAATTGGACAACAGTATTAAAAACGATCTATTGTTTGAAGCTAATGTGAATAATTATAATGTTTGTTTATTTAAAATTGAAAAAGGCATTAATGTTTTGAGTGATAAAGAAGCTAAAAAAATAGATAGGGACAAAGCAGAGCATAATAGTGGGTCTGCCTACCTCTCACCCCCATCTATGGGAGCTTATGCCTCCAGTATTTGTAATGAACACCATGATTTTAAGATATATGATTACAGCTCAGCGAATATTGATCAAGGTTGGGCTGATTTGTTGGAAAGGGGTATGAATTTTCTGCCCACTAACAGGACAAATGTTAGTGGTGTTTTTCTGCATTTTAAGATTTTTATTAGGAATTTCAACTGTGCTTTATTTTTTTGAAATGGAAGAGGTATTGCAAGGCCTCTCTCTAACAACGGTTTAAAATTATCGAATGTATTTGTTCCCCCGATGCACCCAAGGGTGGCCTTATTTGAATAGATGTGTGAGGTTGAATTTAGGGATTATTTGAAGGCTGTTGATTACGGGGCTCAGGCTCCTAATTTAGGTAATGTTGAGGCTGAGTTGCTGAAAGTCATTTTAAATAATAAACAAGTAAAAGTGATGAAGCCTGACAAGGGGGGAGGACTAGTTGTCATGGACGTGGATGTTTATATCAATAGGATGATGGCTATGTTATTTACCAATACACTATGAGGAAGTATCCTTCAATAAGATGAACATAGCCTTCAGGAAAATTGATCTTGTTCTAGATGAGCTTGTGTTGAACAACGTCATCACATTGGATGAACTTAAGTATGTATCTGTGTCCTGTACCAAAATCCCAACTATTTCTGGCATACCTAAAGTGCACAAGTGTGTAACAATTCCACCGTTGCATCCTATAGTTGACACTAGGGCTTCTAAGATGTATTGTTTGGCGAAATTTATTGACTATCATACACAGAATATTTTTAAGGAGAGCATTTGCATCCTTAAAGATTCATGGGATTTCCTGCTGAAAATCAGGAATGCTGAGTTTGATGAATCTTTGGTGTTTGTCACTTTTGATGTGCAGGACCTCTACTCAGTCATCCCTCATGAACTTGGTGTCGCATGGTTTTATGAATATTCATGCTGTCATGCAAAGATGGATGTCAAAAATCATATGTGCTTAGATGTTTCATGGAACTGGTGTTAGAAAACAACTTTTTTATCTTTGAAAACCACATTTAAAGCAAAAAAACTGGGGTGGCTATGGGGGCTATTTTAGTAGTATGCACCCCTATCATCAAAAAAAAAGTCCTTAGTCAAAGGCCAATATGTCCATTTGGCAATGATGATTTCGGATGATGCTGATTTTAGAAGAGAATATGAGATGCTTAAATCTATGTTCATGATGAGGGGGGTACCCTGAGGAGTTTGTGTTATATATCCTTAGTGAAGTTTGTGCTAGAAAGGCCACTGGACACCTTACTCCCCTTTTAAAAGGTGGGAATCTTAATGTACTTCAAAAAGTTGGAGAAAGGGGTGATTTTGATAGAGCATTGGTACTTACCTTCAACACTGATTTTCATGAGCTTACTAGCATAGTGAAAAGGAATTGGAGAGTGTTTTGTCTGGATAATGAATACAAGGAGGTAGTAGGGGAAACACTGTGAATTGTATACAAAAAGGATTTTTGTTTTAAAAGTTTATTAGAAAGGGGTCCATCTGGAAGGAACGAGGGTTACATGAGGAAATGTGGCCATTGTAGGCAATGTTCTTTTATTATGGAAGGTGATGTCTTTTTTGTAGATGATTTTGGAAGAGTGAGACCTAGAAAAAAGTGGCCTTGTAGCAGCAAAGGTGTGGTTTATTTAATTTTGTGTCAAGGATGCTTTGCATTCTATGTTGGTAAACCTAAGTTAAGCTTGAGAAAGAGAATTTACCAACAGGTTTATGATATTGGAAAAGGGGATGAATGGAATGCACTGTTTAAGGATATAAAAATAATCCACAACATGAGTTTAGATTTGCTGCTATAGACCAAGTAGATCTTGATGAAAGAGGGGGTCCCTGTGATGAGTTCCTTGAATTCATGTAACTCAAATGGCAGTTAAAACTCAATGCAGCAACTATTCCAGGTCTTAAATGAAGCCCTGTCTATAAGTAGCTTCCTGAAATTAAAAGCAGCATATTTTTGAATGAAGTAATTTTTGTAGGTGTTCAAGTATATGTTGTTTATTTTATTGCTGAATCTGTGATATATATATGCACTTTAAATCTTTTATGACTGTGTTTTTTGCAACATACACATATGTCTTTTTATATAAAAAGAGCATGAGGTGTAGGAAGAATAGCTTTGTTAGTATTGTTTTTAGGTAGAATGCAATTTAGTAATTCTTATGAATTTAGTGCAACTTGTTTGAGAGGGGATGGGGCTATTAATTGAAGTAATTGTGTATTAGTATATAAAGTTCATGGAGTGAGTATGTTTATTCTGATGAAGTCCAGTAATATTTTTGGACGAAAGTGCTAAATAAACAAGGTTTGTGGATTTAGCTTGGTTCCTGCTTCCTTTGGGTGTTTTCATAGTGTTCTTTGTGTCCTTGGATTATTTGTTTTTTCATGGAAGGTAGTGAATTTGCTAGTCCTGTGCTTCAGGAGCTGAGAACCATGCAAACTGAACTGGTTGCTTCTGTGGGCAATTTGACTGCTCTAATAGTGAATTCACTCAACATTTGTCTCTTCCCCAAGTTTACGAGATTAATGCGACTAGGAGTCAAGATGTATCGAATTATATTATTTATTTATATTTTTATTTATTTATTGACATTTGTTAACCGGGTTTGTCCAACTGGGCTTGTGGCCCATTTTCAGTGGAGACCCGAGGAGAAAAGCTCCAGTAGTACATTTTAAACAAGTATAATTTTAAACAATATTGATATAATAGCAGTTATAGTAAAAAAAATCACATATTTTGGGTTACATGCATAAAGTTAAAGTTGCATTAAAAAGAAGCTAAGTAACAATTTTACATTGATATAGTTCAATAGGTCAACAATAACTTTTTTTGTTTGTATAAAATTATGCAAATGCATACTAGACACATTGGAGAGAGAGGTGTAATGAGGTACTAAGTATGGTCCTTCTGAGGGTACATAAAGGGAAGGAAGACTTGGTAGGGTCATGGCAAGGGCAGGTTCTGGAATCGAGAAAATAAGCTTTAAGTTCATTTTTAAAGTGTGAGGTGTGGGAGATTGAATGTAAGTCAAGGGGGAAATTTGTTCCAAGCATGGGCAAGGGAGTGTTTGTAGAGTAGTTTGCCTACTGACCTTTTTGGGTGGTAGATATGAAGTAATTGTTGGTTAGAAGTACAGAGGGTCCGGGATGGGATGTAGATGGAGTCTAAGGAAGATAGAGATGGACAGAAGGAGGGTTTATAAAGAATAGAGTGTAGCATATGAAATTGATAAGATAGCAGAAATTGGGGAAGTGAGGAAGTTCAAGCCATTGAAGAGAGTTTAAAGAAATGCAGTGGTATGAGTTGTATGGGGAGTTAGTAATGATTCTGGCTATTTTATGGTAAGTCTGTTGGAGTTTGTTTAGATTGGAGGCCTGGGTATTGGTAAGAACTGGGGCGACATAAAAGAGGGAGGGGAGGAGGAATGTCTGGCCCAGGGTAAGTCTAGATTCAGGGGTTAGGAATTTTTTGTTCCGATATAGCAGACCTAGTTTCTGGTTTGTTTTTTTATACATTGGAGTATGTGTAGGTTGAACTTTAGTTCGTCATCGATAATGACCCCTAGGAGTTTTGTGTGGGTGTCAGGTTGGATAGTTGTATTGTTAGAAGATGTAATAAAAAAGGAGGTTTTGTGATGAGAAAGAGAACGGGGAAGGAAGAGTAGAAGTCTGGTCTTTTTGGGATTTAGGATCAATAGGTTGTGAGAGAGCCATTGTTCAGTGGATAGTAGGGCCTGTTGGGTCAGGGAGTGTAGTTCAGGAATGTTATTTGAGATGGATATAAGTGTGGAGTCGTCGGCACACTGAATAAAGGAGGATTCTTTGCATGAGGTGTAAAGATTATTGGTGAAGATGTTAAACAAAAAGGGTCCCAAGATGGAGCCTTGGGGAACACCAGTGGAGATGGGAAGGAAAGGTGAGGAGGATATGAGCCATTTGACAGATTGTTCCCTGCCAGATAGGTAACTATTAAACCAGGCAAGTGCAGAGGGGATAGGTGGAGATTTGCGAGTTTGGATAGTAGTAGTGGATGAGAGACAGTATTGAAGGCTTTGTAGAGATCTGGGAAGGGACAGGAAATTAGTTTATTGTTGTCTAGGGAGAGGAGGGCAGTGGTGGTGCTGTGGTGAGGATGAAATCCATGTTGGGTAGGGATAAGTAAGTGGTGTGTGAGGAGGTGATTGAGAAGCTGTGAGTGAATACATTTTTCTAATATCTTGTAGGGGGGGGACAGAATGGCAATGGGTTGGTAGTTTGAGGGGTCAGTGGAGTTTCCACCTTTATGAAGAGGGATAGTAAAGAAAGATTTCCAAAGGGTGGGGACAGTTGATTCCAGAATAGATCGATTCATTAGTATAGATATAGGATAGGCAATTGAGTCAGCAGCAAGTTTGAGGAATGTAGGAGATAGATTGTCAGTGGAAGGAGAGCATGGTTTTAGCTTGAGTAGTAAAGATTTGATGTAAGTAATAGGAACTGGCTCAAAAGAAAACAAAGTTGTGTTAGTGGGACTTGGAGGGGTGGGTGTCGAAGTAGAGTTTGGATTAGAGGTTACCAGATTTTGGATGGAAGAGGTAAAGTGTTTATTCAGGAGGGTAGTTGTTTCCTGAGAGGAATAGTTAGTGTATGGGGAGGGATTAGAGGACTTTCCAGGATAGAGAATGTTTTTGAGAGTTGACCAAAATTTTCGAGGATTGGATTTGTTGTTAAGCTGAGCAGAGCTATAGTATAACTTTTTGTCATTAGTTGTATGTTTTTTTTTTTTTGCAAGGTTTCTCAGTTGCCTGTATTTTTGAAGAAAAGGTGGTTGTTTAGTTTTAGTCCAGGTTTTCCAAGCACAATCTCTTTGTTTCATAAGGGGCATAGTCTCTTTGGAGAGCCAGGGAGCATGATTTGATTTTACTCTGATCTTCCTAGAGGGAGCTAAGGAGTTTAGAGTATTCATGAAGATGCTATTGAAAGTGCTTACAGCATCGTTTAGGGGGAGGTGTTTTAGGATGGACCAATCTATGTTGTGGAGAATGGAGTTAAATTGGGATGAATTGAAAGTCGATAGTTTTCGACAGTCTTTGATAAGGTGGGGTTTAGAAATATGGGAGTAGTGTCTTAATATGGTAGTAGGGAGATGATCACTGAAGGAGACAGGTAAGGTGGTGGGATTGTGGTATTGGTGGGGGGAATTGGTAAGGATCCAGTCTATGATGGAGCTGGAAGTGGAATTTTTATGGAAGCAAGTGGGAGATGTTATAAGCTGGTGGAAGCCATGTAGGTGGATACTGAGTTGGGGGGAGTCAGTTGTGAGTTTGGACCAATCAATGCTGACATCACCAAGGATAAGTGTCTCATATGGTATGTTGTGGGAGAACCAGGATAGGATGTGTTCAAGAATGGGCAGATTGTTAACAGGAGGATGGTAGATAGAGGCAATTGCAAGTTTTTTGTGGGGATTCAGATGGCAGTTAAGGATGATGATTTCAGCTGGGAGGAAGTCAGGAATTTGGGGAAGAGTATGGTGAGAGATTAAGGTTGTTTGAGTAGAGGATGACCACGCCACCACCTTTTTTTACAGGTCTATCAGATTGGAAGATATTATAACCTGGTGTGAGTATTTCACTATTTGAGATTTGTGGCTTGAGCCAGGTTTCAGATAGGGAGGGGATGTGAGGGGTATTGAGAGCTATCCATGAGTGCAGCTCAGTGACTTTATTTGCTAGACTCTGAATATTCAATGAGTAAATATTTAAGTGTTTGGATGGAGATGATTGTTGTGACTGTGACTGAGGTTGGTGACTGTTAGAGAAGTAAGATGGGGGCAGTGTAGAGGTACTGGGAGAGAAGAAGAGCCAGGGTCGGGATGGATATCTCCAGAACAAAGTAGGTTTTTAGTGAGGAGAGAGTGTGTAGTAGATGCTAGATGGAGTTTGTATAGTTTTGACTTAGCTTTGTGGGAAGGTTTAAAAAACTGTATTATGGATAGTTTATATAGACTTGAGGTAGAGGTAGTAAAGAGATTAGGGGAGAAAGTAAAAGATGAAGTAGTTGGATATATTTTGTATGAGTGAGAAGTTGGTGAACATAGGAGTGGGTCAGAGAGATTGGAGTGGTAAGAGGTGGAAATAGAGAGAATAAGGAGTAGTGTAGAAGATATTAGAAAGTAATACATGTTGGAATAAAATATGGTCAGATAGAGTAGGTAGAGACAGTGGTATAGAGGAAGTGATGTTGACAAGATTGACAGATTAGTAAGGTGGGTGTGGCAATAGGCAGGAAGTGGAATTGTAGTGGCTAGTGAGACAGGAAGGGGAGGGATAGTTAGGTATAAAGGTAATTGTAATGGGGTGGATGGGAATGGGGGTAGGGTAGGGGAGCGAAGTGAGCCCGAGCGTAGCAAGGGCGAACGGAGCAGGGCTAGCACTCTGGTCAAGGTGAACTCATAGAAACAATCAGAAAAAGGTAGTGAAAAACTAGCTTGAGAGACAAGGATATAAAGTTTCTAAAGGTATAGTCACCAGAAATAAAATAAAAAGAAATAAAATATGAGCAGAAGTAAGCTTACAAAGGGACACTGGCCTCAAGCTGCACAAGTAGATTTACTTGAAGCAAACCCAGTGTTGTATGGTTAAAATAAGCTACAATAGAGAGGGGCTTTGGAAAGGGAAAGAGAGCTATTACTAGCAGCTAAAAGCAGGGCAAAAAAAATAATATGTAAGAGTCTGAAGACAGTAAAATAGGGCAGGTGCACTAGGAAAGGCAGCTATGAGTGAGGCTAGAAATGAATTCAGGGAAGGGTAAAGTACAGAACAGGAGAATATACACAGAAACAGTATGAGGATAGTGGGTAACCAAAGAGAAAGGATAGGAGCTGCTGGCGTATGCTTTTCGTGGAGACTAGCAAAAAAACACTGTAAATTCTTATTGTGCTTATAAAGTCTAGCATTAATTAAAAGATTAGCTTATGTAGTAGTTATTTACTGAGACACATACTTCAGTGGTATTATTTTAAGCTTAAAATGGTGGCTTCCAGGCCAATGGTTAGAGTTGCAGGGTATCTGTTAAGGTCCTCAAACCTGTGTTGCCTCTACTGTGGCCAGGAGAAAACCGCAGGGAAAAATCCACTAGGCCTATAAAAACAGAAATGAGGGGGATTAGTTATGAGCAAGTAATTCAGGAAAAGAGCGAGAGACAAAAACGCCATGGGTAGAGAGAAAAAAAGTAATACAGGTAGGCAGAGGCAGTATACCTAGCATTAATTTCCATTGTATGAGTGTCTTACACACATAGCTAGCTAAGAACACAGCAGTGTTTACACCTATGCATAAAGTAATGCAGAACAACAGTAGTTAACAACAGCACAGTGTAGACGTACACAAGGCAATAATCCACAAAGCAGGAAAACAGAAATTCAGGATACTGAGGACAAGAACAATTGGTACACTTTCAGGCAACAGTTATTCCTTTAACTTTAGTAATACACCAAGAAATTACAGTGAAAATACTACAGATAAATCTAAATGTGAAGTTAAGGTGCTGGTGCTCCTTGCAACAAGAAACTTAGTTGGTAAATATTCAGATTTACAGTTTTCTTTCATTAAAAAGCAAGAAATTAGATGAGTACAATTCAAATGCTAGGTTTGTCTTTTTCATTTATTACTCCTGCACAGAGGCAACCTAATTCTGTGGAAGTGAGTGATGCATGATCGCATGAGAATAATGGCTCAGGATTGCCTGAGAGACTGATACAGCAGGCGTTGCATACTTGTGATGTATGTAAACTTTTTAACACTAGTTTTTCATGGCATAATAGTTCTGTGGTTCGTGATGGTTCTTTAGGCATCTTGGAAAAACAAATAAAAGACTTTTCTTACTGTGTGTGGAGACATAGAAAGCTCCAACTGAAGATGAGTTACCTCAAGGAGTGTTTGCGGTAATGAATCATTCTTAAAGGCCTTCCTTCTTGGAAGTATCCAACAGGGCTGATCAAAGGCTCTGATCTCCATGTTGAACTGGTCAGTTTATGTGATCGGCATGGTGCAGAGCTACTTCAGGTACTGTTTAAAGCTTTCAAAAAATAAATGGACTTATTAATGTTGGACTTGGAAAAATTGGACAACAGTATTAAAAATGATCTATTGCTTGCAGCTAATGTGAATAATTATAATGTTGTTTATTTAAAATAGAAAAAGACAATGTTTTGAGGGATAAAAAAGCTAAAAAAATAGATAGGGACAAAGCAGAGTATAATAGTGGTTCTGCCTACCCCCCACCCCCATGTATGGGAGCTTATGCCTCCAGTGATATACATGAAAATGTGAATAATGTTGATAGCATTGAGCATTATGATGCTAATGTGGGATGTGATGTATATGAGAATGTGAATAATGATGAGATTAACGCAGAGGATGTCCCTTTAGATGAATACCCCCCCCCCCCCCGAGAAGGTCACAGAGAATTCAGAACCGAGTGAATCAGAGGGGGAATTATACAGGCCAGAATGGTTGGAGCAACCAGGTGCAATGGGGTTATCATGTGCATCACCAGAATTGGAGAGGCAGGAACAGGGGGAGATTGAGGGGAAATGGGAACAATTGGAGGGACAGACCTTGAATGTTATTTGTAATGAACACCATGATTTTAAGATATATCATTACAGCTCAGCGAATATTGATCAAAGTTAGGCTGATTTGTTGGAAAGGTGAATGACTTTTGTGCCCACTAACAGGGCAAATGTTAGTGATGTTTGGTTGCATTTTAAGATTCTTATTAGGAAACTTAACTGTGCTTTATTTTTTAGAAATGGAAGCGGTATTGCGAGGCCTATGTCTAACAATGGTTTAAAAATACAGAATGTATTAATTCCCCCAATGTACCCGAGAAGCCTTGTTTGAACAGATGTGTGATGTTGAATTTAGGGATTATTTGAAGGCTGTTAATTCCGGTGCTCAGGCTTCTAATTTAAGTAAGGTTGAGGCTGATTTGTTGAAAGTCATGTTAAATAATAAACAAGTAAGAGTGATGAAGCCTGACAAGGGTGGGGGGACTAGTTGTCATGGACGTGGATATTTATATCAATAGGATGATGGCTATGTTATTTACCGATGCATATGAGGAAGTATCCTTCAATAAGATTAACATAGCCTTCAGGAAAATTGATCTTGTTCTAGATGAGCTTGTGTTGAACAATGTCATCAGATTAGATGCATTTAAGTATGTATCTGTGTCCTGTCCCAAAATCCAACTATTTTTGGCATACTTAAAGTGCACAAGGAGTTAACAATTCCACAGTTACATTGTATAGTTGATGCTAGGGCTTCTAAGATGGAATTGTTTGGCAAAATGTATTGACTATCATACACAGGATATTTTTAAAGAGAGCATTTGCATCCTTAAAGATTCATGGGTTTTCCTGCTGAAAATCAGGAATTTTGAGTTTGATGAATCTTTGGTGTTTGTCACATTTGATGTGCAGGACCTCTACTCAGTCATCCCTCATGAACTTGGTGTCACATGGTTTTATGAATATTCATGCTGTCATGCGAAGATGGATGTCAAAAAGCATATGTGCTTAGATGTTTCATGGAATTGGTGTTAGAAAACAACTTTTTTATCTTTGAAAACCACATTTTTAAGCAAAAAACTGGGGTGGCTATGGGGGCTATTTGTGCCCCCAAGTTTGCTAATGATGTGGTGGCCCACTGGGAGATGAATATTGTTTTAAATTCTGTATTTAGGCATTGTTGGGTTTATTATGGTAGGTACCTAGATGATTTATTTTTCTTTGGAAGGACAGCTTGGATAAACTTGAGTTTTTTTTTTTAATATCTCAGTAAGCCCACAAATTTTTTAAAATTCACTTGTAATATGCAACAGGATGAGGTGCATTTTTTCGATGTTACCAACAGAAAGAATCTTCAGGAAAAGGTTTTTGAATATAATATATTTAGGAGTCCTACCTATTCTACCACTTTGCTCCATTTTAGTAGTATGCACCCCATCATCAAAAAAAGTCCTTTGTCAAAGGCCAATATGTCCGTTTGGCAAGGATGATTTCGGATTATGCTGATTTTAGAAGAGAATGTGAGGTGCTTAAATCTATGTTCATGATGAGGGGGTACCCTGAGCAGTATGTGTTAGATATCCTTAGTGAAGTTTGTTCTAAAAGGGCCACAGGACACTTTACTCCCCTTTTAAAAGGTGGGAATCTTAATGTACATCAAAAAGTTGGAGAAGGGGGTGTATTTGATACAGCATTGGTACTTACCTACAACACTGATTTTCATGAGCTTACTAGCATAGTGAAAAGAAATTGGAGAGTGCTTTGTCTGGAAAATAAATACAAAGAGGTAGTAGGGGAAACACCGAGAATTGTATACAAAAAGGATTTTTGTTTTAAAAGTTTATTAGAAAGGGGTCCGTCTGGAAAGAACGAGGGTTACATGAGGAAATGTGGCCATTGTAGGCAATGTTCTTTTATTATGGAAGGTGATGTCTTTTTCGTAGATGATTTTGGAAGAGTGAGACCTAGAAAAAAGTGGCCTTGTAGCAGCAAAGGTGTGATTTATTTAACTTTGTGTCAGGGGTGCTGTGCTTTCTATGTTGGTAAACCTAAGTTAAGCTTGAGAAAGAGAATTTACCAACATGTTTATGATACTGGAAAAGTGGATGGATGGTATGCACTCTTTAAGCATATAAAAATAATCCACAACATGAGTTTAGATTTGCTGCTATAGACCAGGTAGATCTTGGTGAAAGAGGGGGTCCCTGTGATGAGTTCCTTGAATTCATGTAACTCAAATGGCAGTTAAAACTCAATGCAGCAACTATTCCAGGACTTAAATGAAGCCCTGTCTATAAGTAGCTTCCTGAAATTAAAAGCAGCATATTTTTTTTATAATGAAATAATTTTTGTAGGTGTTCAAGTATATGTTGTTAATTTCATTGTTGAATCTGTGATATGTATATGTATTTTAAATCTTTTATGATTGTGTTTTTTACGACATACACATATGTCTTTTTATATAAAAAGAGTGTGGGGTGTAGACAGAATAGCTTTGTTAGTATTGTTTTTAGCTAGAATGCAATTTAGTAATTCGTATGTAATTAGTGCAACTTGTTTGAAAGGGGAGGGGCTATTAAATGAAGTAATTGTGTATTGGTATATAAAGTTCATGGAGTGAGTGAGTATGTTTATTCTGATGAAGTCCAGTGTTATTTGTGGACGAAAGTGCTAAATAAACAAGTTTTGTGGATTTAGCTTAGTTCCTGCTTCCTTTGGGTGTTTTCATAGTGTACTTTCTGTCCTTGGATTATTTGTTTTTTCATAGAAGGCAGTGAACTTGCTAGTCCAGTGCTTCAGGAGCTGAAAACCATGCAAACTGAACTGGTTACTTCTGTGGGCAATTTGACTGCTCTAATAGTGAATTCACTCAACGTTTGCCTTTTCCCCAAGTTAACGAGATTAATGCGACTAGGAGTCAAGATGTACTGAATTTGCAAGGTTTGTCTTTTTCATTTATTACTCCTGCATAGAGGCAACCTAATTCTGTAGAAGTGAGTGATGTGCGATCGCGTGATGAGAATAATGGCTCAGGATTGCCTGAGAGACCGATACAGGAGGCGTTGCATGCTCGTGAAGTATGTGAACTTTTTAACACTAGTTTTTCATGGCATAATAGTTCTGTGCTTCATGATGGTTCTTTGGGCATCTTGGAAAAACAAATAAAAGACTTTTCTAACTGTCTGTGGAGATATAGGAAGCTCCAACTGGAGATGAGTTACCTCAAGGAGTGTTTGCGGTTATGAATCATTCCTAAAGGCCTTCGTTCTTGGAAGTATCCAACAGGGCTGATCAAAGGCTCTGATCTCCATGTTGAACTGGTCAGTTTATTTGATCGGCATGGTGCAGAACTACTTGAGGTACTGATTAAAGCTTACAATAAATAAATGGACATGTTAATGTTGGACTTGGAAAAATTGGACAACAGTATTAAAAACGATCTATTGTTTGAAGCTAATGTGAATAATTTTAATGCTTGTTTATTTGAAATTTAAAAAGACATTAATGTTTTGCAGGATAAAAAAGCTAAAAAAATAGATAGGGACAAAGTGGAGTATAATAGCGTGTCTGCCTACCCTCCACCCCATGTATGGGAGCTTATGCTTCCAGGGATATACACGAAAATGTGAATAATGTTGATAGCATTGAGCATTATGGTGCTAATGTGGAATGTGATGTATATGAGAATGTGAATAATGATGAGATTAACGCAGAGGATGTCCCTTTAGATGAATACCCCTCCCCCCCGAGAAGGTTGCAGAGAATTCAGAACTGAGTGAATCAGAGGGGGAATTGTACGGGCCAGAATGGATGGAGCAACCAGGTGCAATGGGGTTATCATGTGCATCACCAGAATTGGAGAGGCAGGAACAGGGGGAGATTGAGGGGAAATGGCAACAATTGGAGGGACAGACCTTGATCATTATTTGTAATGAACACCATGATTTTAAGATATATCATTACAGCTCAGCGAATATTGATCAAGGTTGGGCTGATTTGTTGGAAAGGTCTATGACGTTTGTGCCCACTAACAGGGCAAATTTTAGTGATGTTTTGCTGCATTTTAAGATTTTTTATTAGGAGGCTTAATTGTGCTTTATTTTTTAGAAATGGAAGCAGTATTGTGAGGCCTCTGTCTAAAAATGGTTTAAAAATACAGGATGTATTCATTCCCCCGATGCACCCGAGAAGCCTTATTTGAACAGATGTGTGAGGTTGAATTTAGGGATTATTTGAAGGCTGTTGATTATGGTGCTCAGGCTTCTAATTTAAGTAAGGTTGAGGCTGAGTTGCTTGAAAGTCATTTTAAATAATAAACAACTAAGAGTGATGAAGCCTGACAAGGGGGAGGACTAGATGTCATGGACGTGGATGTTTATATCAATAGGATGTTGGCTATGTTATTTACCGATACATACGAGAAAATATCCCTCAATAAGATGAACGTAGCCTTCAGGAAAATTGATCTTGTTCTAGATGAGCTTGTGTTGAACAATGTCATCAAATTGGATGAATTTAAGTATGTATCTGTGTCCTGTCCCAAAATCCCGACTATTTATGACATACCTAAAGTGCACAAGGAGTTAACAATTCCACCGTTACATTGTATTGTTGATGCTAGGCCTTCTAAGATGTATTGTTTTGCGAAATTTATTGACTATCATACACAGGATATTTTAAGGAGAGCATTTGCATCCTTAAAGATTCATGGGATTTCCTAGGGCAATTTGTGCCCTCAAGTTTGCTAATGCTGCGTTGGCCCAATGCGAGATGAATTTTGTTTTAAATTCTGTATTTAGGTATTGTTGGGTTTATTATGGTAGGTACCTAGATGATTTAATTTTCTTTGGAAGGACTGCTTGGATAAACTTGAGGTTTTTTTGAATATCTAAATAAGCCCACAAATTTTTTAAAAATCTCCTGTAATATCAACAGGATGAGGTGCATTTTTTCGATGTTACCATCAGAAAGAATCTTGAGGAAAAGGTTTTTGAATCTACCATATTTAGGAGTCCTACCTGTTCTAACACTTTGCTCCATTTTAGTAGTATGTACCCCTATCATCAAAAAATGTCCTTTGTCAAAAGGCCAATATGTCCATTTGATCAGATGATGCTGATTTTAGAAGAGAATGTGAGGTGCTTAAATCTATGTTCAGGATGAGGAAGTACCCTGAGGAGTTTGTGTTAGATATCCTTAGTGAAGTTTGTGCTAAAAGGGCCACATGACACTTTACTCCCCTTTTAAAAGGTGGGAATCTTAATGTACATCAAAAAGTTGCAGAAGGGGGTGGTTTTGATAAAGCGTTGGTACTTACCTACATCACTGATTTTCATGAGCTTACTAGCATAGTGAAAAGGAATTGGAGAGTGTTTTGTCTGAATAATGAATACAAAGAGGTAGTAGGGGAAACACCGAGAATTGTATACAAAAAGGATTTTTGTTTTAAAAGTTTATTAGAAAGGGGTCCATCTGGAAGGAATGAGGGTTACATGAGGAAATGTGGCCATTGCAGGCAATGTTCTTTTATTATGGAAGGTGATGTCTTTTTTGCAGATGATTTTGGAAGAGTGAGACCTAGAAAAAAGTGGCCTTGTAGCAGCAAAGCTGTGATTTATTTAACTTTGTGTCAGGGGTGCTGTGTTTTCTATGTTGGTAAACCTAAGTTAAGCTTGAGAAAGAAAATTTACCAACATGTTTATGATATTGGAAAAGGGGGTGAATGGAATGCACTGTTTAAGCATATAAAAATAATACACAACATGAGTTTAGATTTGCTGCTATAGACCAAGTAGATCTTGATGAAAGAGGGGGTCCCTGTGATGTTCCTTGAATTCATGTAACTCAAATGGCAGTTAAAACTCAATGCAGCAACTATTCCAGGTCTTAAATGAAGCCCTGTCTATAAGCAGCTTCTTGAAATTAAAAGCAGCATATTTTTTTATAATGAAGCAATTTTTGTAGGTGTTCAAGTATATGTTGTTTATTTTATTGTTGAATCTTTGATATGTATATGTATTTTAAATCTTTTATGACTGTGTTTTTTGCAACATACACATATGTCTTTTTATATAAAAAGAGCATGGGGTGTAGACAGAATAGCTTTGTTAGTATTGTTTTTAGCTAGAATCCACCTTAGTAATTCGTATGTAATTAGTGCAACTTGTTTGAGGGGAGGGGCTATTTATTGAAGTAATTGTGTATTGGTATATAAAGTTCATGGAGTGAGTGAGTATGTTTATTCTGATGAAGTCCAGTAATATTTGTGGACGAAAGCGCTAAATAAACAAGTTTTGTGGATTTAGCTTGGTTCCTGCTTCCTTTGGGTGTTTTCATAGTGTTCTTTGTGTCCTTGGATTATTTGTATTTTCATGGAAGGCACTGAAATTGCTAGTCCTGTGCTTCAGGAGCTGAGAACCATGCAAACTGAACTGGTTGCTTCTGTGGGCAATTTGACTGCTCTCATAGTGAATTCACTCAACGTTTGCCTTTTCCCCGTGTTATCGAGATTAATGCGACCAGGAGTCAAGATGTATCGAATTTGCAAGGTTTGTCTTTTTCATTTATTACTCCTGCATAGAAGCAACCTAATTCTGTAGAAGTGAGTGATGTGCGATCGCGTGATGAGAATAATGGCTCAGGACTGCCTGAGAGACCGATACAGGAGGCGGTGCATGCTCGTGATGTACGTGAACTTTTTAACACTAGTTTTTCATGGCATAAAAGTTCTGTGGTTCATGATGGTTCTTTAGGCATCTTGGAAAAACAAATAAAAGGTTTTTCTAACTGTGTGTGGAGATATAGGAACCTCCAACTGGAGATGAGTTACCTCAAGTAGGGTTTGCAGTTATGAATCATTCCTAAAGGCCTTCGTTCATGGAAGTATCCAACAGGGCTGATCAAAGGCTCTGATCTCCATGTTGAACTGGTCAGTTTATTTGATCGACATGGTGGAGAACTACTTGAGTTACTGATTAAAGCTTACAATAAACAAATGGACTTGTTAATGTTGGACTTGGAAATATCGGACAACAGTATTAAAAACAATCTATTGCTTGCAGCTAATGTGAATAATTATAATGTTGTTTATTTAAAATAGAAAAAGACAATGTTTTGAGGGATAAAAAAGCTAAAAAAATAGATAGGGACAAAGCAGAGTATAATAGTGTGTCTGCCTACCCCCCACCCCCATGTATGGGAGCTTGTGCCTCCAGTGATATACACGAAAATGTGAATAATGTTGATAGCACTGAGCATTATGATGCTAATGTGGGATGTGATGTATATGAGAATGTGAATAATGATGAGATTAACGCAGAGGATGCCCCTTTAGATGAATACCCCCCCGAGAAGGTCGCAGAGAATTCAGAACTGAGTGAATCAGAGGGGGAATTATACAGGCCAGAATGGTTGGAGCAACCAGGTGCAATGGGGTTATCATGTACATCACCAGAATTGGAGAGGCAGGAACAGGGGGAGATTGAGGGGAAATGGGAACAATTGGAGGGACAGACCTTGAATGTTATTTGTAATGAACACCATGATTTTAAGATATATGATTACAACTCAGTGAATTTTGATCAAGGTTGGGCTGATTTGTTGGAAAGGGGTACGACTTTTGTGCCCACTAACAGGGCAAATGTTAGTGATGTTTTGCTGCATTTTAAGATTTTTATTTGGAAGCTTAACTGTGCTTTATTTTTTACAAATGGAAGCGGTATTGCGAGGCCTCTGTCTAAAAACAGTTTAAAAATACAAAATTTATTTTTCCCCCCGATGCACCCGAGGGTGGCCTTGTTTGAACAGATGTGTGAGGTTGAATTTAGGGATTATTTGAAGGCTGTTGATTATGGTGCTCAGGCTTCTAATTTAAGTAAGGTTGAGGCTGAGTTGCTTGAAAGTCATTTTAAATAATAAACAACTAAGAGTGATGAAGCCTGACAAGGGGGAGGACTAGATGTCATAGACGTGGATGGTTATATCAATAGGATGATGGCTATGTTATTTACTGATACATACGAGGAAGTATCCCTCAATAAGATGAACATAGCCTTCAGGAAAATTGATCTTGTTCTAGATGAGCTTGTGTTGAACAACGTCATCACATTGGAAGAATTTAAGTATGTATCTGTGTCCTGTCCCAAAATCCCGACTATTTATGGCAAACCTAAAGTGCACAAGGAGTTAACAATTTCACTGTTACGTTGTTTTGCTGACGCTAGGCCTTCTAAGACGTATTGTTTGGCAAAATTTATTGCTGAAAATCAGGAATGTTGAGTTTGATGAATCTTTGGTGTTTGTCACTTTTGATGTGCAGGAACTCTACTCAGTCAACCTTCGTGAACTTGGTGTTGCATGGTTTTATGAATATTCATGCTGTCATGCAACGATGGATGTCAAAAAGCATATGTGCTTAGATGTTTCATGGAATTGGTGTTAGAAAACAACTTTTTATCTTTGAAAAACACATTTGTAAGCAAAAGATTGGGGTGGCTATGGGGAATATTTGTGCCCCCAAGTTTGCTAATGCTGCGTTGGCCCACTGTGAGATGAATTTTGTTTTAAATTCTGTATTTAGGCATTGTTGGGTTTATTATGGTAGGTACCTAGATGATTTAATTTTCTTTCTAAGGACAGCTTGGATAAACTTAAAAGACTTTTTTTGAATATCTCAATAACACCACTATTTTTTTTTAAATTCACCTGTAATATTCAACAGGATGAAGTGAATTTTTTGGATATTACCATCAGAAAGAATCTTGAAGAAAAAGTTTTTGAATCTAATATATTTAGGAATCTTACCTATTCTAACACTTTGCTCCATTTTAGTAGTATGCACCCCTATCATCAAAAAAAGTCCTTAGTCAAAGGCCAATATGTCCATTTATCAAGGATGATTTTGGATTATGCTGATTTTAGAAGAGAATGTGAGGTGCTTAAATCTATGTTCAAGATGAGGGGGTACCCTGAGGAGTTTGTGTTAGATATCCTTAGTGACGTTTTTGCTAAAAGGGCCACAAGACACTTTACTCCCCTTTTAGAAGGTGGGAATCTTAATGTATATCAAAAAGTTGGAGAATGGGGTGGCTTTGATAGAGCATTGGTACTTACCTACAACACTGATTTTCATAAGCTTACTAGCATAGTGAAAAGGAATTGGAGAGTGTTTTGTCTGGATAATGAATACAAGGAGGTAGTAGAGGAAACACCGAGAACTGTATACAAAAAGGATTTTTGTTTTAAAAGTTTATTAGAAAGGGGTCCATCTGGAAGGAACGAGGGTTACCTGAGGAAATGTGGCCATAGTAGGCAATGTCCTTTCATTATGGAAGGTGATGTCTTTTTTTAGATGGTATTGGAAGAGTGAGACCTAGAAAAAAGTGGCCTTGTAGCAGCAAATGTGTGGTTTATTTATCATTTTGTCAGGAGTGCTGTGCATTCAGTGTTGGTAAACCTAAGTTAAGCTTGAGAAAGAGAATTTACCAACTTGTTTATGAAATTGGAAAAGGGGATGAACAGAATGCACTGTTTACGCATATAAAATATAATCCACAACATGAGTTTAGAATTGCTGCTATAGACCAAGCAGATCTTGGTGAAAGAGGGGGGTCCCTATGATGAGTTCCTTGAGCTCATGGAACTCAAATGGCAGTTAAAACTCAATGCAACAACTATTCCAGGTCTTAATGAAGCCTTGTCTATAAGTAGCTTCCTGAAATTAAATGCAACATATTTTTTATAATGAAATAATTTTTGTAGGTGTTCAAGTATATATAGTTTATATTATTGCTGTATCTGTGATATGTATATGCATTTTAAATCTTTTATTAGTGTTTTTTACAACATACATAATATCCTTTTATATAAAAAGAGCATGGGGTGTAGGCAGAATAGCTTTGTTTGTATTGTTTTTTGGTAGAATGCAATTTAGTAACTCTTATGTAATTAGCAGGGGCATCCCATGCTATTGGACTGCCGGACTGCAGCCCCCCAGCTGTAAAACAGAAAGAAAATAAAATAGAAAAGAAGAAAAAAAATTTTAAAAAACAATCGCAAATAGCGGACCTTCGCGCATGCGCACTAGCAGCATTTCCGATCTCCGGACTGCTGTTGAGACAGTCTGGAGCATGCACAGACTGTCTCAGTAGCAGTCTGGATTAGGAAACATTCAAGAGCAGAGATCCCAGAAGTCTATGCAGTTGTAACTGCATAGACTGTCACTGGAAAGGGATTGGACTGCAACGTCGACAGGCTGGGAGTCTCATCGGGGGAAGAAGTTCTCACGGGCTGTGGTGGATTTAACATAGGGAAGGAGTGTATGTGTGTGTGTGGGTGGGTGTGTGTGTAATGCCCCAGGTGCTACATAGTAGTGGGTAGAGAATAAGGCTTGAACACTGCACCTTGAGCCCAGGTGGCAAGAGCCTGAATTCCCTACCTACCACCATTTCTAAAAATGTTGCAGATGTTTCCCTCATACTTGTTCTGTTCCTCATAAAATCTGTGCTTTCTGTATTTTTGTGTCCACTCCTTGCAAAGCCAGTAGTGCATTGGTGCAGTGGTAGCATTGTTGCCTGACAGCTACATGTTCTCTGGTTTGATTCTTGACTGGGGTACCTTACCTTCTGTGTGGAGTCTGTATGCCCTCCCTGTTTTTGTTTCCTGTAGTGTCCTCCCATCTTACAAAGACATGTGTCTGTCTAGAGTGTTTCTCCCTGGGCCTCTGCTAAAATTTAGCTTTTGTTCCAAGTCAGACTTTCCTGGTTAACAAATGTTAAAAATGACCACATTTGAATATCAGACTTCATATTCTTCAGAAAGTGCATGGTAACACAAAAGCTTTTATTCTAGCAATTTTCTAAGTGCATAAGATGGATATTTGAAATGTGTCCCTATTTTTGGGACTGTATTCCCCCATTATTGGCTTCATCCAGGTTTTGTGCTAAGGTTGAGAGCTGTGGTAAGAACTGAATTCACTGAGTATGTTTGGGGGCTATATTCCCCCATTACTAGCTTTTTCCAGGTGTTTTTTGCTAATAGGTTGAGAGCTATGGTGAGAACTGAATTCACTGAATGTTTGGGGGCTGTATTCACCCATTATTGGCTTTGTTCAGGTGTTTTGTGCTAAGAGGTTGACAGCTGTGCTATGGTGAGAACTGAATTGATTAAATGGTAGCCATTTAAATTTCCATCTTCCTCTTTCACAAAACAGCTGATTTGGCATAGTGGTATGTTGTTCTGACTGTTTTGCACAGGGTCCCCTGGGTTCAAGAAGTGGCAGTGAAATGTATGGTGGTAACACAGCATTTTATTTTAGCAACTTTCCAACATTATACAAGCAATGTTTAAAATGTGTCCCTGGTTTTTGACCTTTTGTTCCCCCCCCCCCCAATAAATTTTGGCTTTTTCCAGATTTCTTGCGCTGCAAAGTTCAGAGATACAGCTGAGTGTCGATTAGATTTTACAAGGAGCTGAGAGCTGCAGGGGAATAAAAGTTTATTTCTGCTTATGCTAAGGCTGCTTGCAATGTTTATAGCACAACAGGTATTGTACTTGCTTTTGATGCAGAAGGCTGTGGGTTCTACACCCACAGTAGGTAGATGCATTGCTGATACTGTACTGTGTTGTAAAGGGGGTGGATGCTGCAGTCCTTTTTGGCAAAGATACCTAGTAACTATGAACCTGTTATCAGTTTGCTATCCATTCTCTATTGCGGTATTACTAGCTTATCATTTTTTTAATGCATGCAACATAGGCAATTTATTCTTCAAGGGAAACAGGCACTTTATTTGTAGATGAAACAATTACATATAAAGTTGTTTGCTAGCAGCAACCTCTTTATTAGTTACAGATTTCTTTAATGTGGATTTTACTACTTCAGAGATTTTGCATATTTACTGATACTGGTGGACTATAGAAGGCTGAGTAGACTTTTTATGATGGAAATGTTCTGAATTGGGCAGTTTTGTCATTGGTGTATGCATTTTGTTTCATTGTTTACTGGAAAAATGTTCAAAACAATACATTTAAAATGCCCTCTAACAACTGTACTGTATTGTACAAGGAATATAATGTAATAGAGTCAGGAAAGAGCATGTGTATGTTCCATGTTCAATGAGCCTATGATTTTGAAAACAGCTCAGAGTTAATTTTTATCTGCCACTGGCAAAATGTATTTTCTTTGAATGTGGGTTTCAATGCTGTTTCAATGCATGTGAGTTTCAAGGGCAGAGAAGTTTTAATGCTAAGTCTATTTTCATTGTGAGACTGCATTGCTTTGTTTAACAGATATCTATTAGAGTTTGTGCTGTAAAATGCAAAATAAAACTTTCAAATGAAATCTAAATAATTGCAGAAGTAAAGCAGTATGCACATTACAGTGTTTATGGTAAATGGGGCAAAATAACCAAGGAATGGGACATTGGAATGGCTGCAGGGGGGAGGCTCCATTCAACCATGATTTTGTGAGGGGGGGGGGTAGCAAACTCAGACAGCCCCAGTTGAACTATACCTCTCAGTTGTCCATATGTTTTCAGAATGAATAGATATTTGCTTCTTATTTTTGGTTTGTTCCTCATAAAACTTGTGGTTTTCTAGCAAATCATTTAGGAATGAAGTCACTAAATGACAAACATTGAGTTTCAGACGTCATAACATTCAGAAAAATGCATGCTAATGCAAGACCTGTTATTCTATCAACTGTCTTAAGTTTATACAAGAGCAACTTTTAGTAGTGTTTGCATGTTCCCCCAATATATTTGGCCTTGTCCAGATTTCCTGCATTAAGAGGTTGAAAGGTATGTGCAAATCGCTTTGTAGAATTAGGAATATCCAAACCTCTCCATTGTCCCCAATTGTGGCTCAAAATGTTGCTCTCCCCTAATAATCCCGCCTCAAAATGGCAATTTTGGAAGAAAACGTGGAGGGTTTACAATTATATATAGCTGTAATGATCAGAGTTATAGACTACTTTTATTTCAGAAATCCATGTAGATGCTCTTATTTTGTTAGCTGCTCAAGTTAACAGTGTTAATATTAAAAAGGTGTCCCTTTTTGATAGGTTCCCAGCTGTATTGTGTTTTTGCATCACATTTTGGTCTGTAAAATTGTGGTTTTCTGGCAAATTAGTGGCAAGTCATTAAAGATTGAAGTTAGAAAATAATGACAGACATTTGAGTTTCAGATTTCATACCCTTCAGAAAATCTGTACTAATGCAAGACCTACTACTGTTCTATTATCTAAGTTAATAAGAGCAATATTTAAAAATTGTCCTTATTTTTGGGCCTGTGTCCCACTTCTAGTTCTATGTATGGCTTTGTCCAGATTTCTTGCTCTGAAGTTGAGAGGTATGAGTGTCAGAGCCATCACTGTCAGCCAGAGACATTTCAAATTGTGACATACTTGTTGCACCCCACGCCCCATTGTAGTGGCTCTGGATGTGTCCAAGGAAGGCAAGGAGCAGTTATGCAGTGTAAGTGTGCAGAGTATTCCCCCATCCAAGGCAGACCACAAGTACGACCGTGCTTTTCATCTGTCCTTGATTTTGCAGAATGTTCTGGTTTTCTGTCATATATTTATACTGTTGATTTATGCTTCTTATTATTCAGGAAATGCATGCTGTCACAGTGCCCTGTTGCTCTGTTTAAGTAGCAATGATTTAATGACCATCAGGTAAGCTTGTCGGAGATTGTAAGATGCAAGTAAGCTTTAATAAGCATACTGTTAAAGAATTACCAGCATTGAAAGCCTTTTCGTTGTTGCCATGCAGAGAATATTTACATAACTAGATAATGTATAAGCCTTGGGTACTGAAATGCATATGACAGTATTTGTAATAAAAGGACAGGATTACAGTATTTTCAGAAGCTCATTACATTTGTTGGAGACTTGCAGTCATCTTTGCAGGCTTACCCGTAAACGAAACAGAATGCCAGTCTATCATGTGTGGTCCATAACTTGTGCAGGAATCCTTTAAGCAATTTATCTTGAGCTTGTTTCTTGTTTGCTGTTCATGTTTTACTTTGATCATGTCTTCCCCATGAAACAAGTAGATAGTTGTGTCAGGCAGCAGGTCTTTTTTGGATAAGAAACATTTTTACAAGTCGGGGTATCACAGAGATTGCTACTTTCAGCATGTTACTTGGTAATTTTATAAAGCTGAATATAAATTATAATTAGAACTGCAGTGCAAGGAGTAGTGGTTTGAGTTGAGTGCTGCTTGTTTTTTTATACTTGATTTTGACTGGCATTCCAGTAATGTATTTAAAAAGTAATTTATTTTTTCATGCCTCGCAATCTGTTTCCATCTGGATATTAAGTAAGTTGTCATGTAACCAATGCCTTGAAATATTCTTTTCTTCTACACTTCATTTTGTCTTGATTGGACTCTTGTAAGGACTGTTTGGCACCCAGGGCAGCATATTTAATTAAAGTTCCAGTTGTTGTAGTTTTGAGCATAGCTCCACCCCCTTTCTAGCTGGTCACACCCCTCCCCATTGGCCCCACCCATTCAGCTGTCTCCTGCAGCCCTCCTTTAATTTGAAGTCACCAGCCGCCACTGGTAATTAGTGCAACTTGTTTGAGAGGGGAGGAGCTATTAATTGAAGTAATTGTGTATTGGTATATAAAGTTCATGGAGTGGGTGAGTATGTTTATTCTGATGAAATCCATTGTTATTTGTGGATGAAAGTGCTAAATAAATACGTTTTGTGGATTTAGCTTGGTTCCTACTTCCTTTGGGTGTTTTCATAGTGTTCTTTGTGTCTTTGGATTATACATAGATATATATATATATATATATATATATATATATATATATATATATATATATATACTATGTATGTGAGAGAGAGATTGTGACAGATGGATAGGTATACATATATGTATGTATGTATGTATGTATAGAAATATGTATATATAAAATGTCATTTTGATCAAGGGGCAACAGGATTGTGCTCAGCTTAACTAAATATATGGGCATGTCTAGTGGTACTGTTACAGACCACATCTACCTGCACTCCAGCCCAGGACTTTTTACGTTACAGACACTGCCATCTGTCCCTGTTTCTGCTGTACTGCACTTCACTCAAAATGTCCATGGCATTCTCCAGCTGTCTGATGTAATTAACATGTGACAAAGGTTCATAAAGATACACCACATACATACTGACAGTCTGTGAAAATACCAACATAATCATACCTCACATGGAAAAGATGTGGATACTTCCAGGTGTGAATCATCAATGGCATCACCCATGCTAATTTCCCTAGTCCACTGAGCCACACAAGCTGCCAACCAAAGAGTAGTCATTCATCACACAATCAATACCATACATATGTAAGTTGTTATTCCTGCATTTGTGAGACATAGAATGTGTGATCAATTTCTATGTTACTGCCCAGTGTTTGCCTGGACTGCTGATATACCATTGCTGACCTACTGTTAAACTGGTTATATGGGAAAACTGCTGTGCTGGATGTGGGTGAAGAACAGCACATGTTCAGCTGGAATACACAGTAGTCCAACTAACATGTGACCCCACTGTTTAACATCTCCCTTGACTGATGTAGTGCATATTCCAACCATGAGGCCTAGTGAATATTAAGGAACACATACTAGTGCACTGTGTAACTGTAGTCCACTGTGGATGTTACTTGTGTCCAAATATCCCACTTTATTTCCTTACATAAATGTAGCAGATCCATACATGCAATAGCATATTATGGTAATCCTTACAGGTAATGTGTAGGTTAGGGACTTACCTTGCAAATACAGCAGCTGACAGAACTGTAGTTCAGGGCTGACTCTGATGCAAGCAGTACCAGCCAATGCATGGATATGTACAGGTTGTGTGGGTTGCCTGACATCAATTTTACTATACGTATGTGAGTAGGGGTAAAGTATCAGTCCCTAGGGCCCAAGGTTGCCAGTGAGTGTGCTATGCATTGTCTTTTAGCCAAAGCCAGGGAGTACTATGAACACCTATTTCTGCCTTCAGGGACAGCATCAGGGGCTTCTTCCTCTGAGTCCTCCTGTGACTGTGGCTGTGGTGACCTAGGCAGTGGTGGTGGGCTGCATATCCCTTCTCTTTGCTGATCCTGCTGCAACCATTTCCACAGGATCATATTATGTAGCATAGCATATACTGTGAAGGTATGGGCACATGTGGCAGGAGACTACTGCTGGGCTCCACCAGATATATCGAGACACTGTTTCTGTGACTTCAGCAGCCAAAACACATGCTCTATAAGGTTCCTAGTCTGTGTATGTGCCTCATTATGGCATTCTTTGATGGGTGTGTGTGCATTTCTGATGGGTGTTATCATCCACAGCTCCAGGACGTAGCCAGCATCCCCCAGTAAATGGTCATGTGGGAGGTCTCCCCTAGCAATCATCTAGTACAGCTGTGATGCATACCAGATATAGGAATCATGATAACTGCCTGGGCTGCCAAAATACACATTCATGATAATGCCCTGGGCATTGCACATGACCTGGCAGTTGATGGAGTGGTACCCCTTGCAGTTGATGTAGATTCTACCCTCCTCACTGGGTGGTGCCTTGATGTGTACATGAGTGCAATCTATTGCACCCAGTACTTCAGGGTAGTGTGCTACATGGTAGAAGTGGTGCATATTGCTGGCCTTCACCTCAGCGGTGAAGGGAAAAGAAATGTGCTCATTGGCATGTGATAGCATAGCATCCAGGAACTTGTGGAGTACCCTGGATGCTGATGCCTGTGAGACCCCCATCATGTCTCCAGCTGGTCTTTGGAAAGTACTTGTAGCTAGCATTCTAAGGGCTACCCATAGGTTTGTAGGTTCATAGGTGTATACAAGGCTAATGGCCCTGGAGCCTTTACAAGTCTAGCCCATAGGATTACCCTGGCATTATGCCACCTGATCTTAGTTGCCAGTGCCTCTGTCGAGTAGAGCCACTGGAGTGATCCCCGGCGTAAATTTTCTATTTCCAATCCACTTATCAAGATTTCTCTTGAACAGGGCCATTGAGGTGCTCTGTTTGACATGTATGGGAAGTCTATTCCATAGCATGGGCAGTCCCTGGGTTATGAACCTGTCCCTCCAGCTTGTTCTGTTGATTGCGGTAGTGAGGCTGAGGTCTCTGGAGCATGTGGTGAGGATGGATTGAGATTTCTTTAGATGTAACATTTCTAACAGAGCTGGGTCAGACATGGATTTGTAAGTCAAGCAGAGATCACCTCTAAGTAGGTGATATGAGACAGAGAATAGTTGGAGTTTTTTGCATCTGTCCATATAGGAGAAGTGTTTAAGGCCTAGGATCCTCTTTGTGAGGTACTTTTGCATTCTCTCCAGTTGTTGCAGGTGTCTAGTGAAGTACATGCCAAATGGGGCATTGTACTCAATGATTGGCCTAATGAGGGAAGAGTAGAGGGAGACAATGGCCTCTTTTTTCCTGGATGCAAAACCCTTAGTAATGAGATGTGTCACATAGAAGGACTTTCTGACCACAGTGGCAATGTGGTGGTCAAAAGAGCAGTTGCTGTCAACCTGTGTTCCTAGATCTCTTATAACTCCTTCTGTGTTCAGTGGACTACCATCGATGTGGTAATTCATGGGAACCAGGTTTTTCCCATAGGGAATGACAACACATATTTTGGCATTGAGCTTAAGGCCATGCTTCTGACACCAGTCATTGGTCTCAGTGAGGCCTTTCTGTAGGATGTGAACATCACTTGGGGAGTTAATAATAGCTCCCAACTTACAATCATCTGCAAATTTTGTCAGCCAGAGTCCCTTCGTGTTGGCCTGAACTTCAAAGAAGTAGATAAACAGGAGAGACCCCAGGACCAAAGCCTTTAAGACTCCACTCATGACAGGTCAGCAGTCTGACTTGGAGTCAGCTTCTTTCACACTGTGGGTTGTATCTGTGAGCCAGTTTGCAACCCACCTAGTGATATAGGGGTTGATGCCTAACTTAGTGAGTTTTTCTATGATTCCTGAGTGGGAAATGGTATCAAAGGCCTTGGCCAGATCAAGGTAGGCTGTATGAACGACCTTGCCTTCTTCCACAGCTCTGGTGACTGACTGAAAGAAATTGATCAGGTTGAACAGGCATGACCTACCCTTCACAAAACCAAACTGTGTGGGATCCAGAGTTTGGAGATTCCCTATATCCTTGTTTATTAGGTCCATGCTGATGTGTTCCATAGCTTTGCATATCAGACTCATCAGACTAATGGGGCGATAGTTCCCAGGGTCTGTAGTCACACCTCCTTTGTAGAGAGGGATGACTGTAGCAGTGCGCCATTTGGTAGGGACAAAGCATGAGGTGAATCTGTGATTGATCAGGGCACACAGGTGAGGTGCTGGTTCACTCTGTAGTTCATGTAGAACACAGCCAGGGATATTGTCAGGTCCCATAGAAGCTGTATTCTTGGCCTTGGACAGTGCTGTTTTAACCTATGCAGCAGTAATACTGGATGCCTGGCAATCTACTGGTATTGTAACTGGTCCATTGATGGGGGAGAAGATATGGGTAAAGTTGGCACTGAATCTGTCAGCCAGTATATTGGCAATATCTGTTGGATCGGTATAGGAGGTACATTTGTCCAGTAGCTCAGAGCAAATCTGGGTATTGTCATGGAGATTCTTTACATAACTATAGAAGGCCTTGTAGTTGTCTTTATAACGGCTGCAATTCTGTTTTCATAGCTAGCTTTAGAGGATTTGATGAGGGAACTCAACTTTTTGTTGAGGCTGATAAGGGAGTTTTTCCAGTCCTGGGATTTCACCTTATTCTGCATGAGTTTCCTCCTTCTGTTGTAGAGTTTGTTTATGGCAGGGGACCACCAGATTGGCTGTCATTTTTTGGTGGACGGTATCTTGGTTCTATTGGATATGGCAAGATCCATGCATTTGTGTATGTGTTCATACAGTGCATTGCTGTATGATTCAGCAGTTATGCAGCTATTCTCCATTTGCATGTGTGCTGTGAAGTTTGCCACCTCTGTTTTTTGGGAGCCCAAAGTTAGGTTTTGAGAAGTTTTTCATGGTGGTTAGCTTTGCAGGGGGGTGGGATGGGGTGGGATGGGATGGATGTGGCTTTCCAAGGTGATTAATTTGTAGTTGGATCTAACCAGGGAGGAGTTCACTATTGGTGTAGAGCAATAGTCACCCATGTTAGTAATGACCAGGTCAAGGATGTTGCTACCTCCAGTGGGGGTAAGAATGAGCTGGTCCAGGGTATTGGAATTAATGAATTCCAGGAAATGTTGAGCAATTGTATTGGTACATGAGTGTTTTTTCCAGTTAATGGAGGGGTAGTTGAAGTCACCCAGTATGAGAATGTTAGGTTGGACCCTAATATTCTCCAGGTTGCTTAGGAACGTGGAGTGTGAGTCTTGGGACATGACTGGGGACCTATAGCAAGCGACAACCTGAATCGCTGTCTTACCCAATGTTAGCTGCACCTGAAGTAACTCTGATGTATTATGTTGGGCTACCAGTCTGGAGTTGTGCGCATCCTTTATGAATATAGAAACACCACCGCCTATGGAGCTTCAGTCCAAGTTCTGGGCTGAAAGGTGTGGAATGTGTTATAGCCTGGTAGTGTAGGGGTGCTTTCTGCTGTCTTGAACCAGGTCTCTGTTACAGCACAAACATCAATGTTCTCCATTTTAAGGAGTGCTTCCAGCGAGTGCATTTTGAGATTTAGACTTCTAGCGTTGAGCTGCATGACCCTCAGATTGCATTTGTTTGTAGCTGTTACAGTGGTAATTTGATCTTTGGAACACCTCCTAAAAGACACTATAGGGGTGGAAAGAGCCTTGGCGAGTATCTGGAAGCCCAGGGGTGATAGATACAGGCTATCTCTGGCAAAGCATCGAGTTCTGTCAGTCATGTCATCCCAGGCAGACAGATACTGGATCCCCTTAGAATGACACCAGAAACTTAGCCAATTGTTGAAATCAATCAATTTCTGCTTGTACAGTGGTATAATTCTGGGTGATGGTAGGAGGCTGCTCAGGGCTAGGGTCATACCTGTCTGGGCTACATAATCCAAGAGCTTCTCCATGTCTCTTTTCATGTAGTCCAGGGAGGCACGTCTCAGGTCATTCACACCCACATGTACAATGACAGAGTCATATTTGTACCTGTTGCTGAGGTACATGAGTACGTGCTTTATGTGGCGGATCCTGGCACCTGAGAGGCAGCTGACTGTTACTTTCTCCTTATTCAGCCTAGTGAGTGGGACATCAGTGTGCCTCACTATCGCGTCATCTATGACTAGTGGGCTGGGTATGCTGTTTTGCCCTAGGGGTTTGGCTGAGTGGCACACTGTTTAAGAGAGTTATGTGTCTCATGATTAGTGTTGTGTTGTGGTGGTCGAGTGAGTTTCTGCCTTGGAGGTCTCTGCTGTTTGGGTAGATTTTTATTTAGAGCCTCTATGAAGGTGGGTGTCTGGTTTGTGTTTTTATGTGAAGGCAGCGCTGGTCTGTGTTCTGGAGGGCTATGTGTTCCATGTGGTGTGGTGCCAGTGTTGACCTTCTCCTCTTGGCTAGCTATTCCAGTCTTGGCTGGAGAGTACGTGGCTTTCAGTTTGGATATATAGGTGCATCTCTCGCAAGTCTGAGTGTTGGGAGGTAAGAGGAGAGGGTTGTCAATGTACATGAGGCAGTTGCTACATTGCTTCAGGATGCCCAAGTTCATCATTTTAATTGTAGAAAGCATAGGGAACTGACCGTTAGACATGCCTGGACTGGAGGGCATTAATAATAAGTACTGCAGCTGTTTCCTTGTAGTACGTTTAGTGCTGGTAGCACTTTTGTGTGTTACAATAATTGCTGCAAGATATCTAGTAAAGTGCTAGACTAATAAGCTAGTAAAAGTGCAGGACAGGAGAAAACTAGCAGATCTAAAGGAAATATTAAAGAGCAGACTTTCTTGCAGTGCTCAGAAGCTTACGAATAGTCCTGGATACAGCAAGTCTGTATCTGGACTAGACTGATTACAGGAAAGGTGGAAAACAAGTGCAAACATGGGCTTTTAAACCAAAAAGTTGAAAGAAATGGAAAAGCTGCCCAAACAGCCAATAAACTACAATATCTGTGCCACAAACCACTCCTCTTGAGGTAGCTAGGCTACCTAGTGCTTACCACTCCTATTGATAAGCTAGAATGCTTCCCTCCAACACAGAAATGCTTGAGGGACTCAGAAAGTTACAAACAGTCCTGTATACAGCATATATGCATCTGGACTAGACTAGTTACAGGAAAGGTAGAAAACAAGTGCAAACGTGGGCTTTTAAACCAGAAAGTTGAAAGAGCTGGAAAGACTGCCCAAATGGCCAATACACTACAATTTCTGGGCCAGAAACCACTCCTCTTGTGGTAGATAGGCTACCTAGTGCTTATCACGCCCACTGATAAGCTAGAAGTCTTCCCTCCAACATAGAAAGGCTTGAGATGCTCAGAAGCTTACAACAGTCCCGGATATAACAAATCTGTATCTGGACTAAACTAGTTACAGGAAAGGTAGGAAAGAAGCTTAGAATTTTTTTTTTCTACAGAAAAGCAGCTAAAACAGCACTAAAACAATTCAAGTGCATTGCAACCTAGCTAACTTGAGTGTGTAGCAATATTAAAGCAAATACAGTTTAAATAAATGCAATTTATTGAAACTGGAATCTGAACTGAATTCAATTATTGTTTTATTCAACTCTGAACAGTTAAAAAGTGCCAAGAAGCACACTCAGTCAGAACACACAAGGAGATTCTAGCAACGTTTTTTTTTTAGTAAAGTGGAAAGAGAGAAAGGAGAAACAGAATATAATTCAAGGTGAAGAACGTAAGTAGGTTGGTCTTCTCAAATGTTCTCTCTGTATTAGGTAGAATAAGCTAATGACACTAGACTGCGTGGAGTGCCCAACATCAAATTTATAGTAGGGGAGGGCAACAGCAAAGCCATCAAGTATAAGAACAAGACACCAATAGGGAGGGAGACACCAAGACAAGCAATTTCAAGCAAATTAATAAATGAAGCAGTTTAGTTGACTATCACTGATAACAGATTAAGTGCCAAAAATAGACTTATAGATTTTCTGTATCCAGATGTCTATTGAATCAGTCACAGCTAGGCCACAAAGAGCAACTAGATACTGATACTGTCTCCCAGAATCGCAATACCTTATACAGTAGTATAAAGGAAAACAAGTTCCTCAGGCAATCAGATAACACAAAATGCTGTGCCTCACACCTTGGAAGGCTGTCTTCAAAAGAAGGTAGACAACCTCCGCTATGAAACCAGCTGAACAGGATCTAGACAGTGACCAGAAATATCAAACAAATAATAACAGCACTACAGTTTTGTTAACTATCAGTAAAACAGAAAACAAAATGTAGATACAAGAAAAGCAATCTCAAGCAAATTAATAAATGCAGCAGTTTTGTTAACTAAAACAAAATCAAGCAAATTAATAAATGCAGCAGTTTAGTTGACTAGGACTGATAACAGATTAAGTGACAAAAATATACTTATAGGCTTTCTGTATCCAAACGTCTATTGAATCAGTCACAGCTAGGCCACAAAGAGCAGCTAGATACTGATACTGTCTCACAGAATTGCAACACCTTATACAGTAGTATAAAAGAAATACCTTTGTTTCACTGGGATGGGCTCCCCCCTTTGGCTCTGGGTCTGAGTTGAGGGTGGCAGAGCTTAGTGATTTCTTGTAGTATGTCCCTGCACACCCTGTAGCACTCTACAATCTCCAGCTCATGTAGCTCCTGGAAGGTACCCTGGGCCTGAACACTCTTCTCCTTCTCAGTCTAGGCCTATTGTCAGCAGCAGCAGCAGCATTGACTTCAGCATCTAGCACATACAGATGTAGCAGACCTGCAGCAGCCTCTAGCATTCTCTCAGTTAAAATTCCCAGGTCTGTACTGCAATGGTGCAGAGTACTGGAGGAAAAAATCAGAGTGTAGGGTGTATGCATACTTTACAGACCTCTGCTGTAGGTGCAGAGAGTGTGATTAAGTAATTATGATGCATTACACTGCCTACAATATAATTAGCATCATTTCAAGGCCCTGCTTTAGGTTAAACAGGAGTCAAAGCTAATTAAATACATTTTTAAAACATGCTCAGTGTGGTAGTGCACCATGCAAACACATGCAGGGAAGGTAAACAAAGCTTAGATGTTAGTAGACACACCCCCTATAGGGGACATGTTTAGCCAGGTAGCGCGCCATACAAACACATGCACCTAAGTTGAAATGAGCTTAGAAGTCAGTAGACACACTCCCCCTGGTGTCAGCTACCTTCTGTGCAAACAGCAAGCCTACATGAAGGAGATATGCAGACACGATTACTCCTTTCTGCTATTCAGTACCTCCACCTCATTTGCATCTGTGGTCACAGCCTGAAAACTACCAGCTTCAGAGCCCAACAACGTTAGCAACAGCACCACTGCACCATTGTAGGAATTCCATGTACAGTCATGTAAAACATTTCTGTCACATACTAATTGATTAGTTTTTTTTTTCCACTTTTTTTTTCCATGAAGCACATTTGCGCACTGCGGCATGTCATGTAAACATGGCCAGATTATTAAAAAAAATGAATTTAACTTGTTTCCTTTCATTTTTCTGACATACAGGATGATAATTTCAGTAATATGTATATGTGGTATGACATTTCTGGGCAAATATCTACATTTCTACAACCCCTTTTGCCTGTCAACACTCCTGTACACGGAATGTTTTTCTCTACAGACATTGACACACAGTCTGAAAAGATGCCTATCTGCTTGCTGGATCACTCTACCTGCCTCATTTGCATGACATTCATCTGCTTATGAGGTGATTTGCATGCTATGGAAGTTTCCATGTTGGCACGTGCGTGCACACCACTCAGCAGTGAATCTACAAATGTTTGTGGCCATGTAAGCATCACGGTGCAATGCTTACATGGAAAAAAAATGTATAGGCTTTATTAACCCGCCCCCCCCCCCAAAACTAGTCCTGCTCCGTATTGCTGGGTTACTACAAAGTGGACCACACTTTAGTCTTTATGCATATTTGCCCATATCAGTCTCCTCCGTTTCTAAGCACCTGTAAGTTGCACACATCAGTCCTAAAATTATTAATAATAAACAGTTACTCTAGACTCAAGGATAATAAATCATAACCTTCAAATTCTTAGAATAAAAAAATTATAGTTTCCTTGTTCTCTTTTCTCCCCCTAGCTAATATTCTTTCTTCTGAGATGACCATACAAGTTCTAAACTTGGTAGAGACATTGCATAGAACCCTTTCACGTTTCCCTTGTGTCTTCTTTGGGCTCTAACTCTAACATTAGTAATAAATGGATTTTTTTTTATCAACCTCTTCCTTCTTTCCTAGACATTCTGGACCTTCTAGCAACCAGTGTTTGGCAGTATAAATACTGGTCCTGTTTTTTGTTGATCTACCCCCTGACAGATCATTTGCTGCTAAGTCGTTGCATGTGTTTGACAACTTTCTTTAATGTGTCATCCAGTGTGTAGTCCCATTTCACTCTTTCTAAGTAATTTGTTCTCAGTGTATTTCTTTAAGCAATAACTGGAGAACAGTATGGTTACTCTCAAATTTATCCTGAGTCTAGCTGGCCTCCCCTTCCTTCAGAAATATGGTAAAGACAAAGGGTATTGACAAGGTATACATGGTCATTAGTTAAAGAATGCCTTGAAACCCATATGAATCCTATATATTCTCTGAATCTTAGACAACATGGCTATCAGTCACCTTAAACTTTTCAATAAACTAGCTAGCATTCTAACCACAGAGTTTTTCAAGTCTATCATAGATATTATTAATTACAAAACTGAAATATGCTGTTAGTGTTAGGTGACCCCAAAATAACACAATATTACTAAAAATGTATAATAAAATGAGTATATTTGCAAACCTTTTAACATATCCTTGTTAGCATATATCTGAACAAACTCTTTCCCATTACAGATGAGGCCAATGTTCTCAGCCACCAAATGTAAGCTATTACATACAAATTTCTATGCAGGAGGGTTATTCAATAATATACTTACAAAAACAATACAGTCTATCCTCCATCAGGTCTGATTGTAGACTGATTTGTGTGAAATTTCTAAATACCACATGGCATACTAATTGTTTAATCTCGCTCAATAATGTTTAAAGGTATATACAGCTCACATCTAGCATCTCTGTCTTTCTCACACACACACACACACACACACACACACACACACACACACACACACACACACACACACACACACACAACTTTTGTTGAAAAAAATCAAGATCTAAGCACTTTTTATGTGTTTCTGCAATCAACCATGCGGCGAATACTTTTGCAAGGGAAATGCCCCACCAAACAACTCACTCAAACAGTTTTAAAAAGATCAGACCAAAATAATCTGGACTATTAAGAAACTGATTTATTTTTTGGCCAAATGAGTGACTTTTATATACATACACATATAAAAATATATATATATATATATATATATATATATATATATATATATATATATATATATATATGTGTGTGTGTGTGTCTGTGTGTGTGTGGTTCCCGTCAGAGTTATGCTAGGGGATAGATGCAGTGTTGTTTATGTGTGCTTGTGAATGTTTATATGCCTGAGTCTGTCTTGTGTACTAGTACTGTTATGGGAAGGTTTCTATTAAGGTAAGGTGTAGGGTTAGGGTTGAGGAAAGAAGCAACATTACCATTATGGTTAGCACCCCTTGCTAAAGTGGTACACACCTGCCCTCTTTAGTAATGGGTGCTAACCCTAACCCAAAATCTGTCCTAACCAAGCACCTTACCTTCATAAATACCTTCCCATAACACTACCTAACATTATCATTATTCAGATGAATTTGAGGGCAGTGTTATTTGGGATTTTAGTATTAGTATTGGGAAAGGAAATAGTTTCCTTTCCTCAATATTTGTTTAATTCAATATTGTTTGTAGTTGGTATTGTGTATGTTCAAACTTTTTTGTTGGTGTTTCCAATTGAACATTAAAGTAGTTTGATCATATATGACAGAGGCATATATTGTTGTTGTTGTTGTTCCTCCATCGTTGTCGACGATGACCAAGGACATCACATCGAGGAGGTTGACTGGGTACGGTGAGTCTGGCTGTGGCTGATCAGTCCGATGTGAGCTTGGAAAACTCTGCTGCACATCGGGCACAAGTGGTCTGTTGAGTTGGTTGGCAAAGAGTTGGCTATGGATTTATGCAGCTCACTCTTTCTCTGCACCTCTGCAGTCTTGCTCTGCTTGTAGGAAGTAGCACCTTTGCTGATGCTGCTTCGCCAGGTGGGACGGTCTTGCACTAAGGTTTCCCAGGAGTCTGGATTAATACCAAAGCTCTTCAGAGATACTTTCAGCGTGTCCTTGAAGTGCTTTTTCTGCCCACCTTGTGTGCATTTACCTCCTATGAGTTCTCCATAGAACAGTCTTTTAGTGAGGCATGTGTCTGACATACATACAAGGTGGCCTGCTCACCTGAATTGGGCTCTCCTCAGCAGGGTGTCAATACTTGGCAGTCCAGATTGAGAGAGCACAACTGTGTCTGGAACTTTGTCTTGTCAGGCAATTTTCAGCAGCCTTCTTAAGCAGTTAATATGAAAGCAATTCAGCTTTTTGGCATGACACTCATACAGAGTCCATGTCTCACAGGCATACAGTAGTGTGGGCAGTATGACTGCCTTGTACATCTTCAGCCTTGCAGTCAATTTGATGCTTCTCCTGTCCCAGACTGACTCCCACAGCTGTCCGAATGCAGAGCTTGCCTTGGCGATGTGTGTGTCTACCTCACCCTCAATGTTCACAAATGTGGAGAGTGTGCTGCCGAGGTATGTAAACTTGTCAACAGCCTTCAGGATCTCACCTTCAGCCGTGATAGTTGGTTCCACATACATCTTCTGCAGTGTGGGCTGATGCAAAACCTCAGTCTTTTTATTACTGATTATGAGACCAAAGTTGCTACAGGCATTGGAAAAGCGGCTCATGCTCTGCATCTGGATGTCTGTGGCAGCATTGAGTGCACAGTCATCTGCAAACAGAAAATCATGCACAAAATCCTCTTCAACCTTGGTCTTGGCCTCTAGCCTCAGCAGGTTGAAGAGCCTGCCATCAGTCCTGTATCTGATCTTGATCTTGGTTTCTTCGTCATTGCAAAAGCCATCTGACAACATTGCCGAGAACATCATGCTGAACAGCATAGGTGCCAGTACACAGCCTTGCTTGACTCCATTGGTGACTGGGAAGGCATTGGAGGAGTCCCCATCATCCAATACTGGAGCTAGCATGCCGTCATGGAACTGATGTACCATACTGATGAATTTCACTGGGCAGCCAAACTTCTCCATAATCTAACATAGCCCCTCATGACTAACAGTATCAAAGGCATTGGTCAGGTCCACAAATGTTGTATAAAGGTCCCTTTTCTGTTCCTGACATTTTTTTTGCAGTTGATGTGCTGTAAATATCATGTCCACTGTCCCTTAGCCCTCTCTAAAGCAGCACTGACTCTCTGGCAGGTGTCCATCTTCCATGCATTGAGTAAGGTGGTTAAGGAGGATTCTGGCAAGGATTTTGCCAGTGATGACCAGGAGAGAGATTCCTCTATGGCTGTCACAATACTGCCTGTTTCCCCTTCTCTTCTAAAGATGGACAATGGAGGCATCCTTGAGCTCTTGAGGGATAACTTCCTGTTGCCACATGGTCTGGAAAAGCTCTGTGAGCTTCTGTAACAAGGCTAGTGCCCCTGTCTAGTAGATTTTAACTGGGATGGAGTCAAAGACTAGAGCTTTACCCTTGTTGAGAAGCTTAATTGCTTCCTTAACCTCTGATTCCTTTGGAGATTCTGCCAGGGAGGTGTGAATAGTGACTTGCGGCATGTGGTCAATGGCTTCGGCATTGATGGAAGAAGGCCTGTTCAGGACATTGTTGAAGTGCTCAGCACATCTTTCCTAGATAGCATTCTTGTCAGTGAGTAGGGTAGACCTGTCAGCACTGAACAGTTGTGATGTTCCAGAGGACTGTGGCCCATAGATGGTCTTCAGGACATCGTAGAAATGCTTGAAGTTGTTGCTATCAGTGCACTTCTGGATCTCAAATCCATTTCTGCTGAGCCAGGAGTCTTGCATCTCTCTGAGCTTTGCTTGCACCTTGCTTTTGATTGAGTTATAGGCTGCTTTCTTGCAAATGGATGTAATGTCTTGCTGGAGGGATCTGAAGGCTTCATGCTTCCTATCCAGCAGCTTTTGAATGTCTTCATCATTGTCATTGAACCAGTTCTGATGTTTGCATGTGTTCAAGTCCAACTAAGCAAGAGCAGTATTGTGTACCACATCCCTAAAAGCTGACCAGTCCTCTTCTGCACCATCGGTGCTAAAGCTGAGTTGGTCAAGCTTATTGTCAAGGTCCTCACTGAGGTTTTGGTGTACAGAGTGCCATTCTAACTTGCTGACATTTCAAGTGCCTACTGGTCTTTTTCCCCCTGCGGATGCTGCCTGGGGTGAATGTGCATGTTGAGTTTTGAGAAAATGAGTCTGTGGTCTGTCCAGCAGTCTGCACCACACATGGCCTTAGTCACTCTAACATTCTGCCTGTCCCTTCTCCTTACTATGACGTAATCAATGAGATGCCAGTGCTTGCTGTATGGGTGCATCTAAGACATCTTGTTATGGTTAGGGAGGCAGAAGACTGTGTTTGTGCTCAATAATTCAAGAGCTGCACAGGTCTTCAGAAGTAGATTACTACTGCTGCTGCTTTTGCTGACTCTGTTCCTCTCAATGACTCTCTCCCATGTCTGGTGGTCTGCACCAACTCTGTCATTGAAGTCACCTAAAATGACAAGCTTGTCCGCATTGGGCACAGATGCTATGAGGGACTACAAGTCTGCATAAAACTTGTCTTTTATCCCCTCTGGGTTTGTCATGGTGGGGATATATGCACTGATGAAGGTGGCATGGCACTTTTCTTTGAGGGAGAGCCACAGAGACATGAGTCAGTCACTGAATCCTTTTAGGAGGCTGACTAACTTGCTGATCAAATTTGATCTGATGGCAAAACCCACTCCTGCTTCACGATATTCATTGCCACTGTGGCCATTCCAGAAAAGGGTATAACTGGCTTTGACTTCTGTCAGCTGGCCTTCGTCTGTGAACCTAGTCTCACTGAGGGCTGTTATCTGGATGTTGTACCTGTCAAGTTCTCTTGTGACAAGTGTCGTCCGTCGCTCAGGTCTATCTGTTTTGGAACTATCCATGAGTGTGCACACATTCCATGTGCCAATGGTGAGCAAAGTCACCAATGTTTTTTACTTTGTGATTTGACCACATAATTGAGATCCCCATCTACCACGGCAAGCAGGCCAGGGGTGGAGTGGAGCAGGCAATGTTTAGGGCACCTTTTCTAGCCCCTTTCTCAGACCATGGAGGTGAGAAGAGCGATCCAAAATAGGGCTGCTTAGACACCCAGGGGGCTGCCAAATTCCACTGCTGCTTCGGTCCAGCAGAGAATGACTCATTGCCCTGGGCTGCCTGTGTGTGGGTTGTGGCTACAGCTTCCAGTATATCTGCACCTGCTGCTTCGTCATTCGCCCAATCCCCACAGGATTGACAGATTTACACATGAATTGGATTATAGTGCGGAAGAGTTGCACATATTATCAGTCTCGCTCTCTCATCCCAACCTATCTTTGTCCAGTAGCAGGACATAATTGAGATGACTGGAGATGATTCAGGATGCAGTGGATGGCCAGCAATGTCCTAATGTGTCTCACTGTGCTGTGCCCTATTTTTACTCCACAGCACTTGCTGAGTCTGCCTTCCTGCCCATTGAATCAATCTGGTGATTTCCTCTGTGCAGTCCACCAGATCCAGTCTTCCCATGCATAGGTAGACATGCTACCCTCACCTGGTTTTGTCGGCCAGTCAAAGTCGTTGCCCGGGTTGTGGATGCTGTTGCATTCAAACAACTACAAGGAGCCACAGGTGAGAGCTGAGTGTCAGGTGAGGACCAAGGTGGGTTATCTACTCTGAAGAGCACAATGTGTTCATATATCAGAGGTACTTCCTTTCCCTGGCACCCCATGCACCCTAACATACATATATATGTAGAGAGAGAGAAGAAAAACATATAACATCATTAAAGGCTTAAAAGGTTCTACACTTTAATACACATTTAAGTAAGCACTTTTATCCACATGCACATAAATGGACTTCAGACTTAAAAAAACATCACAGTCACCTCCAAAATAGCATAAATGAGTAGTATGTCAAAACATTGAATAAATCAGAATACCCATTACTCTATAGAGGCTTTAAGTAAACATATTCCTGTGCAATCCTCTGATAAACTTTAATTTTGTTTCTTGGTTCAGGTTTTATATCAACTAATTAATTCAAACCTGCTGGGCCATACACACCCAGTCTTATCTGTCACTTCATCTCCTTTCTTTCTAGTAATGAATCTATATTTCCCCTCCTGTCATTAACTGCTCGCTTTCTAGAACAAATAATATGAACTGTGTACAGCAGAGACACATTTTTTCATAGCAAAATTTGATCCCTTACTTTTTTATACTCTCCTCATAAAAAGCAGTAAAGAGTCACATTTAGCTACAGATATTACACTATGTTACAAGAGTAATCTCCATATACATAAAAAAAGCGACCTGTGATTTCATGAAAAAATCAGCAATATTTGCTGTATACTTATAACATTTGCATAAGCTGCATGGAAATGCCCCTCTTGTTTTATTAATTTCTTTTTTTTCTGTACCCTGCTACTTCCAATAGGTGCTTGAGGTTGCTTGCCTTCTGATACGTACATTCTGGACCAGAACTTATTATCTCCCAGAATGTGAACTGGCCTTCAGCATTTTCCAGTTTCTCATAATGATGTCCTTTATCTCTGTGCTATCCACTGAATAATCAAAAAAACATATTGTTTGTTCATGTTCATTTATTATTTTTTTTAAATCACAATAAGCTTTCTCATCAGTAGTTGGTCTATACAAATCTTTCCTTTCTGTGGTCACTTCTTCACTAACCAGATCAACTAAATCTTCCTCTCCAAGTATTCTCCATTTTTTTTTTCAAATATTCTTTTATATTCAATTACTACATGAGGAAAACCCAGTGAATGAGATCTTCTCAAGACATTTTTGTATTCAATTACTGGATGAGAAAAATCCAGTGGATGAGAAGTTCTTCTTTGTTAGAATAGTGCAGGGAAAGCTAAATAGATAAATTGACTGGTTAAGGCTAGGCTCTGGGACCACTCTAGGAATGAAAGATGGACTATTATTTAGAATGACCTGATCCACAAGACGTACCAGGTAAGAAAGAGCAATATAAAGTGCGCAAAGGTTTGAAGTTCTTCTGACAGACTTAACTGTCACTAAAAACAAAGTTTTTCATGATCGCAATTCGGTTAATCTAATTCTGTAGGTGTTAATGGAGGATATGGTTAACTTTTCTAAATAAACTACAAATACTTAGGGTCACAGGGTCCCATGAAGGAGGTTTCAATAAAGAAGATTGTAAGCAAACATGCAAGCAAGAAATAGCTAATATGTGTATCTTGATGGAGGAGTAACTTTGCTCAGAATTGAAAATCTCATAGAAAGTATCTAAAATATATGGAACATGGGATAGGAGCCCTTTGGGAATGACCCATACTGAGCAATGAGCCCATAGTCCTTTACATGTTTTTTGAGTATTCAGTTTCTGAGACAAAGAGATAATCTTCTCAGCTCAAGATAAGAATGAAGGGGTATTGACAACTAATAGAACTGAAGAAGTCAAATGTTGAATGATGCTTGTTTAATGAGTGAATAATAAGAATTTTGATGGGTGTAGCCTCGAGGGATTCTCAGGCAGATGAGATAGAATAGGCAGAATCCAAATCTGGTGGAGCCCATAAGGAGCTAGGGGAATGAACATAACCTTGTTCAGTTCAACTTTCTTGGTGAATCACATAATCAAAGGAAATGAGGGAAATGTACAGGAAAGTAGATTTTCATTTCTGGTTGTCAGAGGGAGATAAGAGGAAAACTGATGTGCTGCACTTGGCATTGTTTGGGAATAGAAAAAGGTTAAAAGAAGGCTTACTCAAATGCACAGCAACTTCCAGGTGATGGAAGAATGGAAACACTGCTCATAAGGCCTCAATAGACAGGGACTAGGGTTGTTCATTAGAGAATTATCCATCTCTGGAATATGATTTTCCAGAAGGAAGAAGTTGGATTGAATGGTGCAGTCTGATATCATCATAGCTCTTTAGCACAATGGAAGAGATGGAGATCTGGCCCTTGTTTGACGTACTAAATTATTGTCTTGTCAATCACACCACATTAAGGAATCCTGAATGGCTATGAAAGTGAGGGGAACTGCCCTCTTTTCTAGAAAGTAGTCTGTTAAAGAACTCCATTTGAATGAAAAATCCAGATAAGCATAATATTTATTTATTTGCTTGTTTTTCTTTCTGTCTGTCTGTGTGTTTTGTTTACATTTGTTAACTGTGATGGAATAATCATCTGAAGGACCAGTTTCAGGTTCTACTGTGGAAGGATACTCAGTAAAGATAAGATATGCACAACTTTTTTTTAAAAAGTTATAAACGATAAAGGAGATTTTACTAAGAGACTTTTTATTACAGTAGCTCCATACTTTTTATTTCTTGAATCACTTAATTCAGGCCAATAAAGTAAGGAAGTGATTGTAGGTACCTGTCACTTCTTATGACTGAAAGACTGCAAATACAGCTGGAAGTGAGTGGGAAACTGGTACTCTTGTGAATGCAAGGCTTGGTATTTGAAGGACATTTAAAGTGTGCCATAATATGACAACATCTTAGAAGAATATGTAATTATGGTACTTTTACAGTACGGCAGCACAAAAGCATTAGATGTATAACTTCTATCAATTAGAGTCTACCAGCAGTCAAGTTAGAATAAAATTATCTTAATTTAAAGAAGTACTGTTTTCCTAGTTCAGCTTAAGTCTATTTTCCCTCAACATATTGCAGGAATTTGAATATTTATTGGCAGGTATACTAAACGGATGATATAGATGTTAATCACTGCAGCCCTCTCAACAACACCATTTGCAATCCTTATCATTTCCTGGAGACCACAAACTGTTGTCGAACCATTCCTCTTTGGGCCAGCTTGTTAATAACACTTGCACCAATATTCTTTGAATGACTACCTCATCACTTTGCATTTTTAGTAAATAAAAGCGATAATGCCAAATGCGGTGGTGGTGCTGCGGTAGCGTTATCGCCTCACAGTAAGACGTTGTCCTGTTCGATTCTCAGCTAGAGCGTCTTCTGTGTGGAGACATGCATGAATGGGTGTACCTTCGTTGAAGGTTGTGCGTCAGGGCTGGCAACTCGGCACGTAAAAATCAACTGCCAATCATTAGCAGACCGGAGTTCTGCTGTGGCGACCCCTAACCTGGAAAAGCCAAAAGACACAACAACAACAACAGCGATAATGCCAGTACTAACACAGATTAATATTTTGCCATAATATCAACAGTGAAAAATGATGCAATTTAAAATTAACATTCAACACTACAATTTTAGTAATATTTGTTTGGGTATCAGAATTTAACGAAAGATGAAAATATGTAGCCAAGCTGGAAACAAAATACAATTCATCAAACCACAGTCAAGGGGGGAAAATGGACAGAACATGCTAGCTTCTGTCACACATCAACACACATTTATTACTGACTGAAAATTTATCAGCCGGGTATAAATGTAGTTAAAGTAAAACCATTAAATAAGTTCTTATTCATTTAAGTGAGCTCTTTTTTGGAATCAGCAGTTTCACTTAAGTACAAATTTGCTAAAATGTAATTCGGTGAAAAATATTCATAGAAAGTATACATTGACAAAGTTTTTCCCCTTCTAAGATTTGTTTTTATGCTGATATGACTGAAAAGGGGTAATATATTGATGTTATTTGGAAAGTTGCCCTCTGCAAATTCCTTCATGCAGTTCAATTTCTGCAACTTGTTTTTTTCTATGCTCTAAGTCTGCAAGTTTCTAGTCAATAAATCATACCTAATAATTTATTTGATGATGGCATTTCATTACTTTTTAATACACACACATGCACACACACACACACACACACACACACACACACACACACACACACACACACACACACACACACACACACAAGCACACACTAAGTCATCAGTTTAAACACTTACTCTGTATCACAGCAATTATTTTGCAGACAAGATTAATTGAGATGAAAGATCTGTTTTAAGAGAAATTAATATGACAAGAGAAAACGAAATACCAGAGGATGTCATCGTTATAGCAGCAATACAATATGATATTGATTAATGTTTTCTTAAACCTTTTCTTGGTTATATTTGGAATGAGCCCATGCAATTAATGTAGACTAATCTTAAAGAAATGCTTATGGTTTACTGGAAGCTATTGTAAGACAGCATTTGAAAAAATACATTTTGAGCAGCCCTGCACCAGTGGTAAAGGGGAGGTGATTGTTTATTTACCAGGCTTAATGTAGAACAGACATCACTTTCTGTAAAACTCAAATCACTGGTGTCCTTTATGTATGATTTGTTGCTTCCCAGATGTAACTGCTTAAAAATAATCTAGATAATGTGATAATGGGCTTTGCAATGACTTATCACATGCCCGCTCATCTCACTCTGTAAGCATCAAAACAGTATCAAATGTTGGCACTAGTATAATGGGGGTTGGGCCCACTTACCCCCTTCCCCCAGCTTATATGCCAATACTCCAGGTCATGCAGCTGAGGGGAAAGGGGAGAAATTCCAGCTACCAGAAATAATTGTTTCAGCAGCTAGTTTGTACTCATTAACTCAGTCTTACTGTTTCTTGGAATGAATGAAGTAGCTCTTGGAAGTAGAACTGTTGTGTGAATGCAGCAAAAACTGCATATATGACAGCCACCCTCGGGCATCCTACTTTTAAATATTTAATTACTGATTAGTGAAAACCTCACCAGATCTTAAACCATGCACAGCCACATCAACATGCCTTTTAGAATGAAGCAAAATTAGACAATCTTGACAGTTTGTATGCTAAACACAGTTTTGATGTTGCATTAATTTGTAAGTTAACCATCTTTGCAGACTCCTAGAAGGAAGATTTCAACAGAATTCCTCCAAAAAGTGAGTCCACAGTTCAAGTCCTTTCTGAGTACTATTTCTTGACTATAATATGTGATGAAAAAAGTGATATTACATTTTGATCTGAAATATTGTCTGCCTCCTGAAATTCTGCTCATTAAACATTTTTTCCAGGAGTGACTATTGCCTGGGTGCTGTCTGATTAGCATTCTCTCTCTTCATTGTGCCAGTTCTTGTTTGGCTGACACAATTGCTTTTTAAGTAGCAGGACCGCTGCCATTGTCCTGAATTTCCTGGTATTGTGACTCTCTTTCTCTCTGTCTGGGATGTGTTCTCCTTCTTCTCTTTAGTGCCATCGTACTCCGCTAGAGTTAAGCCCGCAGACAGCTCTCGCTAGTAAAAGTCATTTCCTTCTTGTTTGCCTCTTCCACCAACATTATACTCCTCATTAGAATGAGTGCTGATGTTTATTAGCAAATAAAAAAACACCAAAACATTCATCATCATCATCATTGCTTTTTCTTTTTCTTTCAGTGTTTCTAGATGCATTACATCCATTGCCTTTTTCAATTAAACATAGTAATTCGTACAATAATTTTCACCCCTCACAAAGTTCTTTTTATGGTGCTTCTAATGGCTTCTGCTTTGGTTACACTATTTTAGGGGGTATGGGAAGTGTCTCACCCAGGGCAGAAAGCAAGGAATATCCACAGTCGAAGGTAGCGGGAGGTAGGAAGAAAGCTATGTAAGTAAGAAGAGACAAGACGTAGGGAAGAATCATTTTATTTCCTGAGTATTTTTCATCCATTTTACCTTTTCTAGTCACCCTTAGGAGAAGCCTGCCAGGGTGTGAGGCAGAAAATATAGCGGGGAAATTGGTACTGAGGGGCTGATAATGTCAGCACGTTCATCCTGCAGGCAGTCTGTGCATTGTTTGCACTCCTGCAGACATTTGTACAAGGTGAAGGCTGCACTGCGTTATCTGAATAAAATGATGAGATTACAGGCTTTTCTTTGTATGCAGCATTAAAGAAGGAAGGCACGGACAGAAATTGCCAGGATGAGCAAAGATGAGAGGGAAGTCACAGAAGACTGGGAAAACTAGAGATCCTGAATAAATGCAATGTTTTAGTCTTCACCCAGGAAAGCAAAGTTAGAGAGGCCACACTGTGAGGAAGACAGTCAAGAATGGGTAGAAGTGAGCAGATAGAAAGAAAGGGGTGGTTCAGATGGAATGGACTGCTGTTAGGAAGAATAAATCACAAGGTATATGGGGACTACCTCCCAGGGTCCTAATGCATGTGACCAATGTGATGGTAGATCCCATGACAGAGATATTCAATGGATACCTGACTACTACAGAAGTGTCACAGGACAAGAAGGCAGCAATTGTGGCACCCTCTTGTACAAGCAGGGGAGCATAACAAATCTGGTGAACTGCAGACCTGTTCACTTAATGACAATTGTCGGGAAAATCATCAAGATGATCATGGTGGGATAGCTGGTAGCATTTTCGGAGGACAACAATCTCCACAGTTGCAAACAAAATGCTTTGACAGCCAGAAGGAAATATTGATCAAATTTGATCAGATTTTATATTGGTATTACAAGATTAACTTGACAAGGATGTATCAGTAGAAATAGTTTACCAGGTCTTTAGCAAAGCCTTTGACTTCTGTCCAATACAGGAAGCTAGTAGGAAAACTGAAGGGGCTGAGGGTACTACCAAGCCAATGGGACTGGGCAGCTAGATAACTACATGCATGACAAAGAGGGTTTTGGTGAGAGACAGGCAATGTCACAAATCAGGCAAATGACAAGTGAAGTGCCAACCAGGATCTGTCCTTTGTTTAGTTTTCTTCAATGTAGTTGACTCAGACATATCTGATTGAAGAGAGAATAGGATCAACTGGTTTGATGATAACACAAAGACAGGTCCAGCAGTGGAGGATGGAGAAGCATCTAGCAAAGTACAGTATTTGGAATGAACAAATGGGCAGAATGGAGATAGTTGAAATTCAGTACAAACAAATGTGATGTACAATAGTTGGATGACAGCAACCCTGTTGTGAAGCATCAGCTTGGAAAAGATAACCAATGGTAACTAGCCAGAAAGGGATCTGGGGATGATGATCACAGCTAGACTGGACCCCCAGTAACAGAATGAGAGGGCAATGACACCAGCAAACCAAGAGTTCAAGTATATCCTCAGGGAGACAAACTTCAGAAGCAAATAAATAGGGTTTCTACTCTAGAAGGCCTTAATCAGATCACATTTCAATTTGTTTCTGGAAAAACAACATAAGGAAAAAGGCAGCAAACTGACACCAGGAATTTAGAAGAAAGCTATCAGAAAGTTCAGTGGGATGAAAAAGAAGGGACATGATCTGGTGCTTGAGAAGCTATACCTATTCCAACTACAGATCAATAGAGATTGGGTCACATAATCGTTGTGCATAACATCATTCTGAACAGGAAGAACATATGATGAAGGAGGAGACACAGACAGAAGATTATTTGAACTAATTATTCACTGGATCTCCACAAATACTTGCCAGAGAAAGCATTGTAGACCCATGCAATTGGCTACCATAATGACTGGTAGAGAGAAAACCCACAGAGGTGTTCAAGAAGGCATGACACAGTTGACAAAAATGAGCAACAATAATGGCAGCAAAGCAGAATGGTATAGTTTTTAAAAATTGCAGACTAGATAGGCTTAGTGTTTGTTTTCATCAGATAACTGATATTTTATATAAATGGAATCATCACATGTCATTAAAGAGCAGGATGCCTGTTTCATATTGCAAGAAAACATACAGGTTTTTAAGGACAACCTTTATAATGACTGTCTGCTAATCACCAACTCATCAGCCAAATTTCAAGTCTCCAAAGATTAGCAATATTAAATTATCAAGTAGTACAGCAATAAAGCTAGGACATGATCTGAATTAAATATCTGGAACTGGAAACATATGCAGGTGCAGACAATAGTGAAAAATCAGTTTTATGCTTTAGATTAGCAACAGTAGAATTCCTTGGAAAGCATAAACATTAGATTAGAATACTCTTTAGATATGAAAAGCAGGCCAAATTAGAAGTGCTTGACATTGTAGCTGCAAGGTACATTCATTTTAGCATGCTGCTGAAAAAAATATATGTGAATGGAATTTTTAATAAAAACCTAGAGCCGTCTGGTTTGCTGGAAAATTCCATTTAGACCCAATATATCTTTCAATGTCAAAAGCCGACCAGGGATAACATAAAAACACTACTCAATTTAACATTTTCTTAGTGGCAGGTGGAAAGGCACTGCAATAATATTGCTAAATAGAAAAGAGTAAGTGGGAATAAGGCACAAGTCAGTACTTACACATTATTGCAGAACTTCATTCTGTAGGTGAAACAATTATCCATTTATTTAAAATAGGAAGGCAGGTTACAGGCAAAGAATTGAATCAGAACACCACCCCATTAAAGAGTGCTTCATTTCTTTTAATAGGGAAGGGTCATTGTTTGAAACTTGTGGATGACAACATTCTTAACTAGACCAGAAATTAAAGGAAAGCTCCTTTGGTCGTGCTATGTGAGACACTTTGTTGTGACTTTAATAATTTTACAGCCATCTAGACTAGGTATCAGGGAATCCTGGTATCAAGTTACTGCAGCCCATTAATTAAGGATCTGCTTCCATACACTATACCTCATCCAGGAAGCAAAATAAGATTTATGGTTGTATAAATTAATTTTATTTTGATTTTTACTGCCATTGTGTCCATTTTTTATGAATTAAGCAAGCTATGTACTGCAGTCTTTTTACAGAGGTGATGAAAGAGCAGTCTGGTGAGCTGACTTCCTTGCAGTCAAACAGAGCTAACCTAACCATTATATGCCTGTGGAATGAAATTCTTTAGCAGCTCATAGCTGCAACTCTTTCAGCAAACCACAGACATCTGTAACCATATAAAAAATGTTCTACTTTAGAAAGCTGGACCTACTAACACAATCCGTATGTAGTACATACATCAAAAACTTAGATCCAAGCACACATTTCACCTCTTGTATGTACCCATACCAAACGTCTCCCTAATTTATTAATTTTACTTATTTATTGACATTTGATTACCAGGAAAGTCTGACTGCGTAGAAGCTCTTTCAGCTGAGGCCCGGGGAGAAAAGCTCTAAATTATTACAAAACATTTTAAGAACAATAATTTTACAGTCTTCAAAAATAAAACAAAAACATCTGCAGTTTAAATAATTTTAGATACAATATAACAACAGTGTTTAAAAATTGATACAAGATATTTGACAATGATTTATATTTGGAGAAATTTTAGACAGTTTGCAGAGAAATTAAAGGTAAGTTGGTCTAATACAAACAAGAATTACAATATGAAGTGAGGGAAAAAACAGACTTGTGGTTTATTTAGAGAAAAAGTCGGGAGAAAAATTGAAAGAAGTAAGGAAATAAGTGAAGAAGAGAGAGTAAGGAGGTATAAGGAATGAAAAGGTACTAGCTCACATTTAGGAATATCATTTATCCTGGTTTTGTGCAAGAACAGAGCCAGATTTTAGATAGAAAGTCTTTCAGAATGGTTTTGAAAGATGGGAGGGAGGGTATAGGCCTGATGGATACAGCTAAGGAGTTTCAGGCCTTAGCAGCATTGTACAAGTACAGACAATGCTCAGCAAATTTGCTAGGTTTGTAGACAAACAGGAGTTTTTGGTCACTGTATCACAATGACCGACTGAGGACAGAGTTGTGCAGAAATTGTTTTAGTGCTGGACTGGCAGATGGATGCTAGATAATTTTATAGGTGGTAAGAAACTGTGTATATGTTAGTTGATGTTGCAGTTATAACCAATTTAAGCTTTTCAGTGCTATACAATGTTGGATTCTGAAAGGGGTATGTGCTGCAAATTTAGCAACTTTGCTATAGCATTGCCCAAGTTTTAATTTTTGTGAAGCCTGGAGGTTAGTAAGGACGGGAGAAGATAAGTAGAGGCAAGTGTAGTTTTAGTTGTGTCTATGAGAAAGTTTTTGGCTCTGTAAAGCACCCCTAGTTTTTGACAAGTTTTTCTTATGCAATTTTTGAGTATGCAGGTTGAATGTAAGATTATCATCCACTATCACGCCTAATAGTTTGCTATGAGAAGTTACTTCAATGGTTGTATTATCAAGAAAGAGGACGTTCAATTTTGTTTTATCATGAGAGAGGGATTTGGGGAAAAAAGTAGTAGTTTGGTCTTTTTGGGTTGGACTTGAGTTGTAAGTTATGAAACCATGTTTCAGTGGCCATTAAAGCTTTCTGAGTAAATTTTTGGAGGTGTACCATGCTGTCAGATATGCAAATGAGAGTGGAATCATCTGCACATTGTATTAGGGTGGCCTGTTGTGTAGATGTATAGAGAGTGTTGATGACAATGTTAAAGAGGAGGGGACCAAGGATAGAGCCTTGTGGTACACTGGTCTAATCAGATTGCATAAATTAAGGGTGTTGCTAGGAATTTACATTTTGTATTCACAACTAATATTGTTACCCTTGCCACACACCTATCATTTTAAAAATTTACTCAGCTTTCAAAATGCTACCTCCAGAAATATAGGAAGAGAACAAGCTTTTTCAGGTTACTATTTAAACTCATAAAAAGCCCTTTTTATAGTTGTATTTCTTTCATACAGGCACTTCTTGTATATGCCTATACTGTAAATATTAATTTACACAGTTTTACACAGTTCTAAACATTATGTGCTTTTTGAGGTTTTGAAGTTTCTTAAATATGCTCAAAAATGCACTCATTTGAGTACACGCTTGGCACATATGCACTACAGACAATCTGGTAGAGTCATTAGTAAAAATCTTCTTGAAAAGTAATTCGGTTGACAGGTTCAGAAACCAAAGATATAAACATTAGATACCATATTTGCGTGTAGACCAGGAACCTCACTCCGGAATACTGCAAAACGTTCAACAGGTGCAAAAGTGCAAACAGAATCTTTTTGCAATGTGAACCAAAGTTCAAAAAAACTTCTCACCAAAGTAATAGCAAAATGATGGACATAAAATCTTTATTCCACAGACACGAACCAAACTCTAGCACAAGCGCTTTCGCCCGTTCGTAACGGGCTTTTTCAAGTGTGATTTCTTTACACAACAGATCTTACTTATATATGCTGAAATGCGTTGCATTGTTACATTAATTGATTGAATAATTAATCAATCATTTGGTTAATCAACCATGCTTTCCTTTTTTAAAAAAATATGCATTTAAAAATTAAATATAAAAAACTGATTAAATATGTACATTTAATACATCAATGAAAAGTGTATGTTAAAATAATAAAAATGTGGTACATTACATTCTGGCACATTTAATAATGAAAATCTACTTGAAAACATTTCCTGATGTTACCTCCACTCACAAATTTAACAAATTTAACATGACAACTGCGTTAGATCTCATTTTTTGTGCTACTTATTATTTACAACGTAGTTGTGTAGAGGTTATACATAATGCTTTCCAAATAGTTAAAATAAAATTTTTACATGTAACAATATATAAAAAGTAAACTTAGAAATTTGAGTATTAAATAATGAAATTGTTACATTCTGTAAAATTTACCTTGCAAATAAGTGTTCTGATCATTTAAGGTTTAGAGTCAAATATAAACATGTGTATACTTCAACAAAGGTAAATATTAAATAATTAAATGTTAAATACCAAACAATTAACTTCAAATTCATAATTTACTTCGTTTGTCCTTCAAAATACAAGCCAAACTGGTTCCATCATTTAAACCAGGGCATCTGGTGGCGTCAAGCCTAAGCTGCCAAATTAGTTCTTTGATGCTTAGAGCATTTTTCCAATCACCACCCCTCTTGTCACAAAGTACCCTGTCCAAAACAAAAAAGCGAATAGACATGTTGGTACAGTGTTGAGAATGCTTAACAAAAGCATTCGTCTCCTTTTTAGTTTTAATGTCGTTCATGTGCTCGTATATCCTACGTCTAAACTCTCTTTCTGTTTTGCCAACGTAAAATGATAAACAGTATTGGCAAATTCCTAGATATACCACTTTAGATGAATTGCAGGAAAAGTATTCTTTTGATGTAATAGTGATGCTTCTAGAAGGAATAGTGATTTTGTCACTGTTTGTAATAAACGTACATTGATGGCATCTGCCACATGAATAAGTGCCGTTTCGTTTGGTCACGTTTTAGTTGCCAAAATGTTGTTAGAACTGGTTTTAGTTTCAAAAATGCCCTTCAAATTAATGCCCCTTTTTCTGACAAAAGAGATTTTGTTGGGAAACATGTTAGCAAATTCATCCTGCATATGAACAATAGGCCAAAGATTGCTTGCTATATTTTCAATGAAAGCTGCGTCCTGCGAATATGTGTATATGAAATTACTACCAGAATTGTCTTCAAATTTGTTCTGCCTCCTAGGAATAACCGCTTTAACCCCTAAAAGTGGCGGAAAATGTACATCTCTTTTTCTCAAAACCTCACCAAGGATGTCCTGAAAAAATTCATCAGAATACCCTCTGTCAAGAAAAGAGTTCCTAAGAAATTCTATCTCCTCAAAAAATAGTTCTTGTGTGCTGCATATTCTGGAGGCACGCACCAGTTGTCCCTTAATAATGCCCCTCTTAACATGTAAAGGGTGCCCACTGTTAAAATGTAAAAAAGAGTTACAGTGCGTCTTTTTTCTGTATATTTGGGAAACAAAACCGACATTGTCAGATTTTTTAGTAAGTTTAATGTCCAAATAATGTAAAGTTCTCTCATTTATTTCATAAGTGAAACGTAAGAAGTTGGTGGTTTGAGTTAAGTAATTCATGAAATCATGAAAGTCCACTTCAGAGCCTGCCCAAAAAATGCAAATGTCATCCAAAAATCTCCTGTAGAAGCTGATGTATTTGCTCCATTGGGTAGAATGAATAAATAATTTTTGCTATTACTTTGGCGAGAAGTTTTTTTGAACTTTGGTTCACATTGCAAAAAGATTCTGTTTGCACTTTTGCACCTGTTGAACGTTTTGCAGTATTCCGGAGTGAGGTTCCTGGTCTACACGCACTTTTGTTTCCTGGTTGTGGTTTGCAGCTCTCTCTGATTAGATACCATATTTGTTCTAATGACTCCACTTCCCAAAAAAACACTCTGTCACTTATTTGTTATAAATCCACAACCACAGAGTCTCTAGTTTCAAAGATGCCATAAACTACTCTCATCCGGATGCACTGAATAACCTTATGCATTGAATAAACTATATGTATTTTCTGCTGGATGAGCACACTAACCTGATTATTACATTTAATCATAAAACAATTCAGTCATTTTCTTCCATTCAGTCTGCATCATAAATTAAAACATGTTCCCAACTGCTTACAGAAATGGACTTTCGAGATTAGATGAATTTATAGTAATCATGAATCTTACGTTTTTATATTTTTGTGGTGTTCTCTCTAGGTCATTTATGGATGATACCAACACAGTCAACATACAGAAAACCATCACATGGGTGTATTATGCACCACATGGCTGATTCAGAGATGCAGAGGTGGGGTGTTCAGTACTGACAAACAGACCTATAGTGGTACTTTAGCAATAAGATGTGCAGCGCTGTGGTGGGCTGTCTTTAAGGGGTTAGTTAGGGGAATAGGGTGGGTTTGTGAGTGTATGTGTATATGGTTTGGCATCTATGTAGTAATATGGGTTTCATTTTGTCTGTCAAAGGTTGTGCGTCTGATAGTTTTCATTTCTGTGAAACTGCTGTGATCAGGCACTTGTTATTCAAATCTGACTTGTCAAGCCACTGACATTTTAGTTGTCGTGGATGATGAAATTTTAAATGATCAGTCCTTGTTCATTTACTATATCCCATCTCCTCTGTGTAAATTAGGGGTCTTTTATCATTTCAGTGATCTCTGATCAGAACATACAACTCATTTATAAAATGTCTTAATTTTTTCACCTTCCTATGGTTAAGCTGTGTGCCATACATTCATTTAAACTACATCCTGCTTCAATAAGTCCAGCTTAAAGCATAGACATGTTCAAAACTAACATCTTAGGAGTGGTAGTAGTGTTTGCATGCATGACACAGAGGATTATGATCAAGCCTCCATTCATGGGCAACATGTTATGTTTTTGAGATACAAGTGTCAAAAACTCACTTAAGAGCAATGTAAGACAAAGATTGAGAGACAAATCATGCTATCCGTGTTGAGAATATATACTTAGTAGGTTATGACTGGAGAGACATAATCGTAAGTTTTTGTTGTACATGGAGCTTTAAGCTATCCCATTCTAATACTAGTTACTGAAAATGTGTAGGAGCGTGAAATGTTTACAGGTTTAAAAGCTGTAAAAACTTTTAGTGCAGCCACACAATCAGTGTCAAGAATCTAAGTGTCATTCTATTTAATGAAGATCTTTAAAACCTGCTAGGCATTTCACTCTGCCACTGCCATGCTCACCTGGTACATTCATATATATAAAAGCATAGGTTTTGCACACTGATATGCTTAGCGGGTATGCACATAAACATAAATGCATGTGAGCCACAGGTGCTTTTCTTATAATTCCGATCTTTTATTTTGACAGCTTTTAAAACTGTTATAGTTTATTTGTGTTGTACTATGGTGGGTGACAATTATCACATTTAATGTCATGCAATGAGACTAAGATCTTATTGCACTGAAATGTGCTTAACAAAACTTTGTTAAATACCTTTCTTGCATCACAATGATGTTTAACAAGTTTTTTTCCCAAATTTGGAGCATAATGGAGGCAATCTGTGCACTACATCCTGGTATTTCACTTCATAGTGATATCCTATTTTCAGCAGCAGCTGTCTACATGTATATTACTTTGACTTGACATCAAACATACTTTGAACCATTGAGTCTCCATAAAAGTTAACATGGAGTGCCCAAGTTCAGAAGATTATTCACTAGGATAGAGAGGTGCAGTTAGTATTACATTTTCAACAGTATGACAGCCAATACAACTTTTTGCATAGGCCTTCACTTGTCTTGCAAATGTCATGTAACCCATGAAGCATTAAGCATGGGTTTTCAGCTTTAACATTTTCAAACTCCTCTCATGGTTAATAATCTAGAATAATAATATATGGTTAATAATTCCACTAATCCAGAATGTCACTTGGCTGTAATCAATTTTCAGGAGCCACATAGTAAAGTTCATTGACATAGAGATAATGGATATTTTTTATTGAAAGTCTCCCCCAAGTATAGCATAATTTATCACTGGAGAAATCACAATAGCTCATTTGCAGTACACATCCCCTGGATACACGATCATTATTTTTTTCAGGCTTTTCATAAGGTAGCTTTAATAATTTGATAATATTTACATGTTGTCTCATTCTTTTATGTACACTGCTATCTCAATGCTCTCCTAAAAGCAATAAACAATATTGCAGCTAGATAGGAAAACTTGATGGATACCACATCTTAGGCTGAAAATATATAATAGTTGTTGGTGATCTATAAATAGTGTAATGTTTATCTGTAGAGCTAGTGGGCAAATGTCTTTACTCCCCAGGCTAGGCTAAAGTGGAATTGGGCAATCCTTGTAGTGTTTCATGTATCACCTGCTGCCTAGGGCAGGTGCAGATACGCCACTTCCAAATCACAGCCTTTTATGTTGGCCAACAGGGTGCTGGCAGATATTGGGCTATGGTTGGCAGAAGGAGGAGAAATTCAAAAAAGCTGCGTTCAAAATGCTTAAATTGTCATTATGAGTTGTAAAGTATACCATATTTATTTGTACAATATTGCTCAACAGATCAGTATTGTTTTATTAATGTTTCTAAGTTATTAGGTATTCTTTACATATTTTGCACTATTGTTGTTTTTGGGTTGACTCAATATTAGGAAGACTATGTCTCTTTAAGAGTTTTGAATGCAGCTTTTTGAACTGGTGGTTTTGGCGCCTAATATGTTTTAAAAGGCGTCTGCATTCTAGAAATGGTGTTCTGATGTCTGATGAAGCCCATTTTATATGGGTGAAAGCGCTTAACCGAGTTCATGTAGTAGCATTTCAGCTGTTAGTCAGTTGATTTTTTGCTTTGGCGTTTTGTCAACACTAGTAATTGAGTTCATGTAGTAGCGTTACAGCTGTTAGTTAAGTTTTTTTGCCTTGGCGTTCTTTAATGCTAGTTTGATAATAAAGCATTTGTTTTATATTTGAGCTTGTGGAACTGCTTTTTTTGGTGTAGTGGAGCTGGTCGCATTACAAGACAACTTTTCATTGTGGTCGGATGAACCCTGCTGGACTTAGAGGTGTTTGGGCACTTAATGTTATAACTATTGTTTGATTAAAAGTGAAGTAATCGTTGTGATGTCCCCACACTGGGCCAGTAATCAAGCAGCCTGAATCCTCACCACTGACACTGGAGAGGAGCGTGCACTTGGAATACAAATGGAGAGCATGTTTATGGTATTAGTAAGCAAGATGTAAGGAATGTTTTATCAAAACATGTTATGTCAGCAGGGTGTGAACACTGGTTTAAGTTTATAGTTCTGGATATGTATATACCAGCCTTGAGAGGTGGTGATGTAAAAACTAAGACAAAATGTATTGAAATAAAATGGACGCATTTGCTTAGAGCCAATGAAGGTAAAGGGTTAAATGAAGTTATTCCAATTAGGCCTTTACTGAAATCACGTGACTTGAAACACTAGGCTGTGCATATAAAAAACTCACTGTGTATGCAGTATTTTATGGATCTGAACAAGTACCTGAAGGTGCTTATCCTGTTTTTTTATTGTTTTATTGATTTTATTCAGTGTGTAAAGTTTTATTAAAGTTCCTGTTTGTTCTACACTTCTGCCTGACCAGCTATTTTTTCGATTTTATATTTGGCTTTTGGTCTTTTGCTGGTTGCTCTTTTTGTTTTGGACTCAGTTTGATATACAAATGACATATAATTATAAGTCATGCATCCACTGCCCTACTTCTCCTTGCATGGCTAGCAGTACATCCTATCCTCATACCTCCACCCCCTTTAAAGACTCAAGCTAGTTTTTCAAGTGACCCCTGGGAAATGCGGCTTGAGAGAAATAAGCCTATCTGGGAATATGTTATGCCATTCCCTGTCTTCAGAACCCATCTGCATTGGCATTACTGGCCCCACTATGGTGTTGTACTGTCATGTCATATGCCTGCAATCCAAAGCTCCACCTTAATAACTTGGCATTTTGCTGGCTGGCTCTATGTAGCCATGTCAAGGGATTGTGGTGAATTTCCTTCTGAATAGATAAGGGTGAAGTTCCTGTACAGCTGCATAACATTCCTCTCTGGGTTGGAGTCTACAGCTAAGATATACCACTGGGTGTTCTTCTCCTTCTAAGTAAACCTGGCTAAGTACAGCCCCCACCTCATGGTTTGCACAACAAATTATTTGCTGTAATCTGGTCTGGCTAACACAGGGGTCCTCCCAAAGCTCCTTTAAGATTCTGGAATGCCTGCTCACATGCTGGGGTCAAACTATCATATCTTGCTTGTTTTTCCTTGTCAGGTCTGTGAGGGGAGCAGCTATTGTACTATAATTGGGACAAATGTTCTATAGTATCCCACTATCCATAAGAATGTCCTCACCTGCTTTTGCTAAAAAGGCCAGTCCATGCCTGAATGGTTTCCACATTGGCATGTTCTGGCCTGATCTTACCACTCCCCACTCTATGTCCCAGGTAGGAGACCTCTGCCATTCCCATCTGACACTTACTGGTCTTAATGGTCAACCCTGCCCTTTGCAGTCTGCCCAGCACTTCTCTGACATGCTGAAGGTGCTCTTGCCAGGAATGGCTGTTGATGGCAATATAATCCGGGTAAGCAAGTGCATAATCTCCTGCCCCTGTTAGGATATGATCTATCAACCTCTGGAACATTGCTGGGGCATTTTTAATCCCAAAGGTAATCTTCGTAAACTTAGACAAGTCGAAAGGAGTTACAAAGGCTGGCCTCTCTGTATCATTGGGAATCAAGGGCACCTGCCAGTAGACCTTGGTCAGATCAATAGTGGTCAGACACATAGCCCCACCCAGCTTCTCTAAGGCTTCATCTGTCCTAGGCACGGGGTGGGCATCTGACTCTGTGTGATTATTTAGTCTTGTAGTCCACACAGACCCTGGTGGTCATCCTTCTTTGCTATAGCATCACTGGGGAGGCCCAGGGACTGCTGACCTCCTGGATTACTCTCAGTTCCAACATCTGCTGTATCTCCTCCCTCAGGATCTGTCTGACTCACACAGGCACCCTGTAAGGGGCCTGCTTGATAGGTCTTTGGGGCCTGTATCCACATAGTGCTGCCTCAGGTGGGTGCACCATGGTTCCCCAGTGAACATGTCCACAAACTCCTGTAACACTGCTCATATTGCTCAAACATGGGTAGGGGATAGCCACTGCAACATTGCTACCCCTTCCACTGAGGTGTCAGTCTGTGCCTAACTGTGGAGATCAGTCACCAGATCCCCCTCAGATTCCTCCTGCCATCCACTGCAAATACTCTGTACAAGGGCCTCCCTATCATGGGTACATTTTGTGCCCCTGTCTCTTGTCTAATAGTTCTATCATGTAGTTAACACCACTGATCTTCCTTACCACTTTGAAGGGTCCCTCTCAAGCTGCATGCAGCTTATTGTGTCTGACAGTAATGAGCACTATCACCTGCTGTCCCACAGCATAGTCTCTGGCTTGAGCATTCCTGTCATGCCAGACCTTTTTTGACTGTTGGGCTCCTGCCAGGTTCTCCTGGGTTAAAACCCATGTGCTCTCTAAGCCTTGTCCTGAGGTTTAGGACATATGTTACATCAAAATCCTTGAGGGGCTTCCACTCACCCTTCCACTCATCATGAATCAGATCTAAAGGTCTCCTCACCCTATGACCATATAGCAACCAAAAGGGTAAAAAACCTGTGGATTCCTGGGACACCTCCCTGTATACAAACAACAGGTAGGGCAAATATTTGTCTCACTCTCTCTTAAACTGGTCTGCAAATGCCTGCAGCATGGTCTTTAGTGCAGAGTTCAACCTCTTCACAAGGGTATTTGTCTGGGAATGTTTTTTAGGTTCTTCACTCCACAGCACTTCCACAGACAAGCCAGCAGGACGGACATGATATTGTCACCTCTGTCAGTCAGTATTTGTCTTGGGAAACCTACCCTGCTGAAAATCTCTTGCTACCTTCTCTGCCTAGATGGAGGACATAGCTACTGCCTCAGGGTATCTAGTAGCATAATCTACTACCACCAGGATATATTTCTTCCCTGTGGAGCATGGAGTACTCAGAGGCCCCACATTATCCATAGCTACCCTCTGAAATGGCTCTTCAGTCACAGGCAAAGGCATCAAAGGAGTTTTGCCCTTGTCTCCTGTCTTGCCAATCTTTTGTCACTGCTCTCAGGTCCTGCAGTACCCTCTTACATCCCTGGCAATTCCAGGCCAATAAACGTTCTGCATATGTCTCTTGGTATATTTTATGCCCATATGAACTGCAAAAGGAATGCATGGGCTATGGCTAGAAGTGCCAGATGATAGGATCTGGGCACTACCAACTGCCGTATTACCTCACCTTCTAGCTTTCCCTCAGGGGTCCATTCTCTATACAGTAACCTTTTGTTCCAGTATACAGGTTGCCCCCATCCCTTGAGAATCGAGTGCTTCACCAGCTACCTTCCTCAAGCCTTGTAATGTAGGGTTTGAGAACTGAGCCTGTCTCAACTCTCTTTATAACCCTTCCCAGCTCCCCTTCCACAGGAAGTCTGGCATTCTCTGACAGTGGTGTCACACTGTCAGCATTGGTACTACTACTCACCTCTGCTCTTGCAGTCACTCTGTCCAAGGGAACATCAGTACCCACAAGCAGCTCTGGCTCATCTTCAGTATACTGCTACAGGGTAGCTCCCTCTCTGAAGTAACTGCCTCACAAGCCCCAGCTTCAGGTGTGAGGTCAATCTGGATCACCTCCAGGCTATCTGACCCACATGCCTGTTTCCAAGGTACTGCATTATCAAAATCATTCCCTATCAAGACATCTGCTGGGATATCCTCAATCACACCTACCTGCTTGCTTCCTTTTCCACCCACCCAGTCAAGGTGAATCCTAGCCAAAGGTATTTGGAATGAGTTCGCTCTGACAGATGTGGACTGCCCAAGCAAATACTCCTCCTCTTTAACCACTGCAGGCTTCACAATGGTTATATCAGAGGATGTGTCTCTCTTAGCAGTGACCTGTCTTCTATCCATTATGATAGGATACAAACTTTGGTGATAATTTGGTACCCCTGTTGTCTCCAAACAACTTACCACTGGCATGCTGTTATTCCCACCTGCTGGCTCCTTCACCTTTTGTTTTCCACTTTGCCTCAGTGGGCATTTGTATGCTACATGGCCCCTCTGGTTACATTTAAAACATCTAACCCTTGGTCCAAGCCATGTATCTGAATTAGTGTTTTCCCCTGTTACTTATGTACTCTGTTGGGGGTGGTTTAGGCTGCCTGCCATGGTTTCCCCTATAACCAAGTTCATCACTGGGTATCTTCTTCCTGTGCAGTGATGCCCTGCTACCTAACTAGATTCCCTTGTTTCCCTAGCTCATCTGCAGAGTTACACTCCTGATCTGCCAATCAGATTCTCCATGTCCTCAGGCAAAGTGCTAAGGGATTGTTCCCTCACCAAAAGGTCTGCCAGCCTTTCAAAAGGGGTGAGCTGACACCCTCTCACCCACCTATGAAAATAAGTGCTTAATGCAGCAATATAATCACATACACTTTCATCTAACTTTCGTCTATGCTCACAAAACTTTTTTCTGTAAGCTTCATGTGTTAAATTAAAACATTTTAGTAGGCATTGTTTTACTTTATCATAGTCTAAACAATCAACATCAGACAATTTAGAAACAGCAGTTGCAGCTTTATCATGGAGTAAGGAGGTCAGGAACCATACCCAGAGCCCTTGATCAGTCCCTTTCAAATACATGAATAAAACTATCAAAATCATCCTCCTCTGTAAGCTGTGGAAGTAATTTACTGACCTTTATTGCTCCTGGGGTTTGGTTATTCCATTCCCCATTACCTCCATGACCCTGGCGAAGAGCCAGCATCTCCTTCTCATGTTGGCATTTTTCTCATTTTCTTTGGCCTCTGAATGCCACAATCTCTCTTTGACCTCCAAATGCTGCAGTCCCTGCTGATTCTATCTCTGTCTGTTTTGCCTTTTCTTCAGCCTCCAAATGCCACAGTCTCTCATTGTCTTCAACCTCCAAACACCACAGTCTCTCTTTGACCTCCAAATTCCACAGTCTCTCTGCTGATTCTACTTCCAAATGTTTGACCTCCAATTCAAGTTTCTGTAACTGCAGATGGATTTTTCAGTCCTCTGAGGAAAAGGTGAAATGTCCTTTTCTGAAAACTGTACATACCCATCACCAGACTGGTTGTCTTCCATGTTTCCAGTCCATTCTGCAGTTGTGACCAATGCTGAAATAATTTCCTCTTTAGTCAGGTTGGCATGCACAAGTCCTTTGGTTTTGCACACCATGGCCAACTGGTTCTTTGTTAGTTTGCTATAATCCTCTGCTGACATCCTTGCTTGCTTTCTCTGACTAAACTAAACTAATAAAAATAAATAAAACTGTTGTGAAAATTAAACTCTGTATGATTACCTTGTGGCTGCTGAGTACACACACGTTCAGGGACAACTGTCCACCGGCTACTGAAGTTCAATTGATATCCCACCCAGCTAGCTTCAATATGTGATGGGTTCCTACTCCAGGCCAGCAATAAAGGAGACTCAATCTGTATCATGGCCTCCAGTGAAGGATGGTCTCTAAGAGCAAAGATGGATTCACAATATATTTCCAGATACAGCTCCCTGCACTAAGCACAAATTTCCTTAAGAGCACACAGGGAGCATGTTCCAGACCTGGTGACAGACTCCCTCTCTCTCTCTCTCTCTCTCTCTCTCTCTCTCTCTCTCCAGGCCCACAAATACTCCACACTGACCACTTTGGAGCTCTGTGGCCCTGTTCCCAGTAGCTGACACACATACTTGGATATTTGAGTTTCACATACATACACGCCTGAAAAAAGCTGGCACATATTTATTAGCTGTGCCCCTTTCTGCCCAGAATCTGAAGTAATCACACTGCAACCAGCCAGCTACTCTAAGGCTCTTACAAAGGGTACCCGATTATACTGTGTAAAATTAATACTAATACAAATGGTAGGGTGTGACCAAAGCAGCAAGGCTTTCAAAAGTGGCTACAGTGTCACTAAAACAAGCACAAGTACTCTGAAGATGTTAAAAATATTCTGTAAAGGACCAGCCACAATGAAAGGTATTAAAATATTTAAGGATAAATAATAAAACAGAAAGTAGGAAAATACTGAATAGAATAAACAACAGAGTTTCAACAACAGAGATATAAACAAATAATACAGTTGGATAGCTTCTCACAGATGCAGAGTACAATACTAAACTATTCTTCACTAATGTCCATTAAAGAATTACTGTTCACTGACTACTTACTAAACCAAGGCCGAGTGTCTTACCACAGCAAAAGCCAGAAGATATCTCTCTCTGTCTGTGTAGATGTGTGAGATATATATCCTGTCAGAAATCTTTTCTATCAGGTACCAAAGTGCTGCTGATAGGGTTCCAAAGAAACCAGATGCTGGTTAGAGGATGACATCACGTCTAGTCACCCAACTCTGGTACAATACACACACAGAGGTTTGCTGAGATCTGTGGCAGCATCTGAAAGCTATAATAAAATTTCAAACTTTCCACCCTTCCAGGATTCTCTGATAAACATGCACATTTGGTCAATTACAGCAATGCATCCTAATATGCATGCATACATTCTTTCTGTCCAGCAGTATCTGCTGTTGATGCATTTTTAACACAAATAACTTTACAAGTATATTTTTAACTCAGACATATGTACAAATTAGTGTGATAGTCAAATAACATAAAATTCTTTACAAAACTCCAGCCAGCTATGCTGGCATATGTGCACATGTACTATCCTACTCTCACTGGCACAGATGGCACTACCTCATAACATCACAGCCCCTCCTCTGGAATAGGCTTCCTATTCATGTGAAGCACAGCCCTTCCCTGACTATTTTCAAGAGCAATCTGGATCAATGGGTGGGAAAATACAAATTCACACATGAGATGGTGCCAATTTCCTTATTGACAGAGGCAGGCTGTAAAAAATTATCAAAACTTTGCTTGTTCACCCATGTTAGATTTCCTTTAGGAATAGAAAATTGGGTAAAAGTTGTATAAAACTGTCTAGACTTGTAAGAGCTCTTGAGCTGTTAGCCTAGTAATCTCCCATGAACATATGAACCTTTATAGCAGGTAAATCAGCTCAGCTAACAATACACTGGCTGTGAACTTTCTAGCATCATGAAATGGTAAATAAGTGCAAATGATAGAAAAAAATCATATGTAAAGTTTAGCTTTTTGATTGTCAGCTAGAGAAGCTGCAAAAGTATTACATTGTTAAGAAACGTTTTACAATGTTGGAAGAAATTAATTAGCAGGCAGAGCTGGACATCACTTCAAGGGTTGAAATGCACAAATAATGGTGCTTTGCTGAACAGTGGTTGAGACACTTCAATACTTCTAAGATTATGCAGATTAACTCATTTTAGATCTGCTTTTAAAGGATAATAATGCTGACAATTTAAATAAATTATTTGTTGTACTAAAGAAAAAGTAGGATTTCAGCCAATATGAGATAAATGTAGGACAATCTAAAAGCACTTGCATTGTTCTGAATAAAGTAGGTACATACTGATCTGCAGTGTACAGGTCACAGTGCAGCTGTATTGAATCCTAAGATGTGTGTGTGTGTGTGTGTGTGTGTGTGTGTGTGTGTGTGTGTGTGTGTGTGTGTGTGTGTGTATTCAAGTGTTTTCTTGAAGCATAAGACAGAGGATCTTTTTGCAGTCCAAGAGATATGTTAGTATAATTGTCATAAAAATAAAAACTTGTCCCCACAGATGTCATGTTTTCTAAGTTTAATCATTCCCCAAAGGGTGGAAGGCATACCTCTCAGTCTCTTAGCTCTGGACAGAGCCTAGAATAATGGGGGAACAAATACCCAAAAATAGAGACATATTTTAAATATTAGTCTTGTAAACTTAGAAAGTTGCTAGAATAACAGAATGTGTGTTAGCATGCATTTTCTGAAGGATATAAACTATGAAACCTAAATGTATGTCATTATTTAATGGCTTTACTCCTCAGTGAATTGCCAGAAAACCACCAGTTTTAGGAGAAACAAACCAAAAAATGAGGCAAAAATCTAGACATTCTGTGAAGATATGGACAGTTCTGAGGTATGGCGGAAGGTACCAGAGGGCACCAAACCTCCCAGATGCACTAAGACTCTCCCCACAGCAGACTTTACAAGCTCTGTATACTTGCTGCATCAGTCAGTGCCTGTGGGACTGAACACATCAGCAGCCTCCTACTAAGAGGTATAATCACTTGCTGCATAGATCCCACAAGGATTTTACTACTGCTATATGGCTGCAAGTATAGTGTGTCTCCCTCACCTAAGACAGATGAGTTGACTTTGGCACTGATCTCGCCTTCCCACGGAATGGTCCATACATCACCCATGCTACTAGTTGGACATGGGTCATCTAGTTGCAGTAAGGGCTTTAGCCATCTGTGTGTCATCGGGCAGTTACTTTTATTACATTTGTTTGACAGCAACTGTATTAGAAGTTTTGGCCATTTATTTTTTCATCTGATGTTGTTTCATTAATCAGCTAACATCACTAAAATCTCATTTGCAGACTCCAGCATTGCATGTGTTAAGCAGGACATTACCAAAAGTATTTTATTCCTTGGAAAGGCAGTCAGTCAAGTCTGTGAAGAATAGCCTGGGTACTTAAATCACAACTCAAAGGTTGGTAGCAAAAAAACAGACATTGTGATTCAGAATAAAAACAAAGACTTTATTGTGGGATATGCCATTAGAAGAAATTAGGTAAACCTTACTGTTTTATCATATAGAGGCCTTGAGCCAAGATCAGATGAAACAATTTCAGTTTTATGATAAGCACAGCCCAAAAATGTCTTTCCAGATTGTTAACTGAGATAATATTGCTGTTTTTTGATAGTCTATTTCAAGAATTCTGATTAGGGTAGATAATATGTTTGTGCAGTGAATGGAGCAGTTGAAAAGCCTAAACAGAAGAAGTAAATTTATGAGACTGGTGTAAAAATCTCGGAAGAGATATGCTTGGATAAATAAGTTTTTTATTTTATTATTATTTTTAAATAAATTTAACCTGAGTCTCATATTATAAAGAACTGTCACGGCAGACTTGTAAGTATTTCACTGAGTCTGTGATCTGAGTGGGAGAGCCCTTCAGAAAGAATATGTCTAAGAACAGAAGTCTGTATCTTTTCTAACACACATTTTGGAGATGCATAGGTACCATCTCAAGCCCTGCAGCTACACAGCCAGTTTCTGATGCTCAGTCAGAGCATTCATTTAAACATCAGATACATAACTGATATATATAATATATATAATATATATATATATATATATATATATATATATATATATATATATATATATATATATATATATATATATATATATATATATATATATATATATATATATATATGTGTGTGTGTGTGTGTGTGTGTAGTACATTGTATCTGTGATGCATTTTATCTAGAAAAAAAGTGCCACAATTGATCTGAAACAAATTTCATCTAAAACACAAATGATTGAATCAAATTTCATAGAAAAGTATATAAAATTATTGCTGGTGTGGTTTTTGATAATAGAAATTACATTCCCCATTAGTCTTAATCAGTATTTGTGTCTTGCTAATGCCCACTGTTATGTTGTATCTCTATATCAAGAAGTATGTGTTTGTGTACACTGTGTGAGGAATCTTCTCTTTTCTCTAAAACTGTGCAAAAGTGGAGTTAGAATATTTAATTAATGGGTGTGTGGAGGGTGAAGTTTTGTTGTATATGAAGTTTTAGATGTAATGTGGTTCAACTAAGTGTGTTTTACTTTTTCTAGTATGTAAACTATTAATCAGTGAATGAAAGCTAATTTGTAGCCAGTTCTGGACAAATTATGGCATTTATCTAAAAAGGATTCTGTACCAGTCTTACATTTATCAGATTATTTTCTTGGAATCTAAGAAAGCAAAAGGAGAACATGTCCAGCTATATAACTCATTAGGCCAGTTATATACACTTGTGACAAACAGAATGGCTACAGTGCTTTCTCCCTTAAAAATGGACTAAATAAATAATAAAAAAAATATGCAAGTCTTCACAAAGCCTTGTCCCTTGTCCCTTGTCTAAGTATTTTACAGGATACTGAGAGGTGTCCTCTGTCTCATGTATAGAGCTTTAATAGACCCTATTCTGTCAGACATTTTAGACATTAAGTCCAATGGTATCATAAACTCCTTAATTGTTTCTCTCCATAGATTTGTCAATCCTTTTGCAATGAGGTTGTTTCTGGTAGCTGTTACGGGTCTTGATACCATTATTTATAGAAAGGTTTACTGTGAGTGCCTGAATACTTGAAACTAGTTTGAATGAATTGCAGATGTTTAAAAGCAGGAGCTCCTGTTGGTTTGAGTTGTAATGTGAGTTTATTATGAATATCCTGCTTAGTTTTCTGAAATTGGTGTTTAGTAGATCATAATGCCTATGAGTAGATACTGGAGTCAGTGATTCAGAAGTTAATGCTCAGAATGAATCATTAAAATAGGATGCGAATTTTTAAGGCAAAGTTCTAGTTGTTGCACCTTTTAGGGCAGGGAGAAGAACTGCAATCTTACTTATGATGAGGACTGTTCTTTTTAAAATGTTTTTGGAACAGGTGAAATATCTTTCTTCCCATTAAAGTTCTTTTCAGTCCTATATAAAGTTTCGTAAGTATTCATGATGTGTTTGCAGGAGTTTAAAGTGGAGGGAAATAAGCCATTCAAGAACTTGGCATAGATGTTTCTCTTTGAAAAATTGCATATTTCCAGTCAAAGGTGAGCTAAAAAATGGATTATTATAACTTCAAACATTTTGGAATTCTAACATTTCCTTTATGGATGTTAGCTTTTTTTCTGTAGTCCAGTTGTCAAGGGTGAGCCTACAAATAATAACATGATGACAATATATATGTATAGATAGGAAGATAAATGTTTATTCATATATATATATATATATATATATATATATATATATATATATATATATATATATATATATATATATAAAAATATATATAGATGGATAGATAGCTATAGATATATATGTATAGACAGATGTATATGATGCATACATATGCACACACATATATATATATATATATATATATATATATATATATAGAGAGAGAGAGAGAGGAAAGGCACCAGCCACAGGCAAACAGGCCTCACAATGAGCAGCTGAAGAACAGATCATATGTGACAGTACACATTTTTTTGGTAATTCAGTCACCTCACTCTCACCTCAGTGCCTTTCAGTATCGTCTCACCAACAGGACTTGTATATTTCGTAAAATTGCTTTACATTTACACACAAACACATTATACTTCTCAGGAAAGTCTACTAGTATCATTTGGGTGTCACAACCCCTTAGCTGCATTTCTTTTTTTTTTTTGTTATCACATTAACACATTGCAATCAGTGAGACCAATCTGGTATACCCAAGACATAGTTACTGTATCCTCTGAAAATTAGTCAACTGAACTATTAACTTCTGTTAGCTATAGCTAACCAGTTTCTGTCTCTTTCTCTGAAAAGTGGATAGCAGCAGTTATAATTCTCCAATTTGTACATCAATAATCAGCCAGTTTCCTGTTTTTGAAGGAGAGTAACACATTCTTTATTGAAAGAAAAATGGGAAACACCGTTTGACAATTAAAAATATAAACACAAGCATAATATTGTACAGAGGAATGTAAAATTAAAAGTCTTGACTAGACAGATAGCATAATAAGAACATTGTCTAACAGTTAATTATTTCTGTCACTACTACAAACTGGAGGGAACTGCAATCTGTCTCACCATTTATGTACCTATTTATTTATATATATTATCTTTGACTTTCAAGATCATTTAGTGGTTGCATAAGTCAAATAAGAAGCAGAATTTACAAACATAAAATCAGTGTTTCTTGCTAGCCATTTGCTCCTTCTTGTAATCTGCAACCATGCAAAGATTTGTTTCACTTTTTTTTGGCAAATGCAATAGGCGAAAAACATAATATGGCTGAATCAAATATTGAGCTGATTTTCAAAAAAATGTCACATTTTTCAAAGAACCTTTCAGAGTGCCTCTTAAAATAAGTCAGTGTTTTGAAATATGTAGTTAGTACAGTCTTTTTAAACAAATCCCCATTAATAAGTGATAACGCAAAAATTTAAATCCAAAGTGCATCCCACCAAAGCAGAGCTGGTTTGATTATCAAAAAGTTCTAATTCCAAGCAAGTAGCATAGCATTCCACAAGATGCAACAGTATGAAAAGCTCTAGACTATCAGTTTTTTTTGTGTGTGTGTGTGTGTGTGTGTGTGTGTGTGTGTGTGTGTGTGTGTGTGTGTGTGTGTGTGTGTGTGTGTGTGTGTGTGTGTGTGTGTGTGTGTGTGTGTGTGTGTGTGTGAGAGAGAGAGAGATAGAGAGAGAGAGAAAGAGACAGAGACAGAGAGAAGGCTTAACTTCCTAATTTTTATTACATTTAATCAGAAATAAAACTTACTTGTTTATATAGATATGTATGTTTTACTTCTTAGCTGCATTTCTACAGAACAATATTGCAGGTTTTGCATAACTTTAAAAATTGTATTCCTTTACTTCACTTTTACTGAATAAATTTGCAGATTTTATCTGGCATGGTAAACTAACCAATATGAGAAATGAACTGAGATAGCCTGAAGCTTTAAAGGCTGGGAAATCCATGCTGGTTGAGTATTTTTATGGCAAAGAATAGTATTAAGGATACTAATTTTATATAATGGTTTCTTTCTTCTTGAGGAAAGATTACTAACCTAGCCATGACCATGGAGGTTGATAAGGTAGAACCAGGTAAGTGTTAAAGATATATAGGTTCATAGGTTCATAGATTAGTACTAGGCTAATTGCCCTGGTGGGCCATTTTAAGCCTAGCCAGTTACCCCATGTGAGAATCGAACCCTGTACCTTGTGTCTGCAAGGTTAACACCTTAACCATTATGCCAATCTCCCACCCCAAAACTCTTTCCAGTGGTGAGAATCAAACCATGCGCCTTCTGGTTAAAAGACATACACCTTAACCACTGTACCATTTGGCCTTTCAGTTATACATATATATATATATATCAATATATAATATTTGATGGTTTGTCCTTACACATAAGTAAATACCTACATATGTGAAAACACCAGAGGTCTACAACACTGACAAAATAATATATATTTAAATGAATAGTGTTACAGCAAATCATATGTCTAATGAAAGCAAAAAAAAAAAAAAAGCTGAAGTCCAAATCTCATATATTCTGCAAAGGTCATATTATAAAGTGTGTGATACCATTAATATTAAAATAGCCTTAATTTGTTTTGTTTTGTTTTTTTTTTTGCTAACATGTTAGATTGTTTGAAACTTACTCTTTGGTTATATTTGTGTGTCACATTTCAATGATGTTCTTGAGATTGGTTCTTTGCTGGTTATTTTGTTAGACAAACATTTAATATTGGTTATAGGTTTTAATTCATAAATCCACAAAATGTAGTCTGTAATGGAAACAAACATAAGCTGACAGAGGACTGAAACCATCTCTAAACCTACTCAAAGTTCAATAAACATAGTGTGAACACTTCCAAGATAAACAGAAGGAATTTTTTCTGCTTATGTTTTATTTGAAGCTTTGTGCATTTCTTTTCTGCAGACCAGTGTCAAGGTCAAGAGGCACTCCTTGGAATCTGTCTAATAATTACATTGCAGTGGTGCTTTTCATTGCTTGAGCTGTATCACCAAGTTTTATAAACATTGCTAAAGATGTTAAGCACTGGTAGAGAACTTCATTTAGAATATATAAGGTCCTAACTATATTTAACTATACCATCAATGTTCAAGCATTTATTCTTCCTATGCAGAATTAGAACTTATTAGCAACGCAAAAGCTGTAACATAATCATTAGTTCATAACTAGAATTGTAGCATAAGAGGAGTTTGGACCTCCTTTCAAAACACGCTCATTGGTAACAACATGACTGAGTCCAAAGAACTGAATGTAATAAATAAAAAAATCCAAAAATACAATATTGCATAATAAATCACAGGATTTACTTTTGGAGAAAAAACACACATAATCATATGACACATCACTAAATATTCATATAACTCTAACCTTTAGCATAAGGCATGCCCTAAACATTAGCATGAATCTCCCTAACTTCAAGGATAGCAGTAAAACTAACTCAAATCCTGAACCTACTCCAACTTCAGACCTTACCTTAACACTACCCCAAACCCTAACTCTAACTCTAGCTATTAAAATTTGCTAATTCACTACATTCCCATTTGCATCTCCCTTTCCCATCACAGCTCCACCAATTACTATCCAGCTGAGGAAGGATCGGTGAAGTCTGCTTGAGATATGAAATACTGTTTGCAAACAGTTACATGCAAAAATCCTAAATATTCTGGTCTTTTTTTTGCAGAAGGGATTTTGTAAGGCTATGTGGTTAAGGCTCACCGACATAAGGTTACAAATCAAAGTGTAAGGGTATTATGATAAAACAAGGGTGAGGGAGTAAGGAAAGGGTAGAATTTTAGATGTAGGTCCTTAATGTGAATAACAACAGCCATAGAGAATACTATATTTATAAAGTAGCAGTGAGTATTGCAAAAACTAAGACAACTAGAGAATGGAGAAAGTAAGCTTTACAAATAGGGATGACTATAAGTAGGGGGCATAGAAAATAAGCAAGAGGGAGCTGGAATTAATTGAAGAAAATTAGCAAAGGAACCAATGTATAGGGACAAATACCTATAAAGAGGCAGGTAATAGAGTGGTATAAGGCCACAGTGATGATTAGACTGCAGGTTTGAGACTGCCTTCCTTAACAAAGATTAATAACAGACTATAGGCAAAGAGAAAGAGAGAGGGAACTGTTAATGGAAAGACAAGCTCAAGTTGAATTTTTAATAAAGTTTAGAACAGACGCTGCTATGAAAAAGGGATAATTAGTAGGCATATAAATATTGCATTATAACTGTAAGAATTTTAACCCCAACTTTAACATTTATACTAAACATAACTCAAACCCTTTAAATAAGAATAATTCTTACTAACTTTTAACCTAAACATAACCCTACTAACTTTTAACCTAACCCAAACCCTAATGGCAATCAAATCAAAACATCAATGTAATCACAACCCATATACCAAGTAAGGCTCAAAAACATTGACTCAGGAAATAACTTCTGCAAACAAAAGCAACCAAATAGCATTTTGGTCAATGCACCATTCATATAATGGAATTTATATCTAAAACAGCATTTACACATTTATCATATTTCAAAAAAAGATCTTGTCACTCAAACCATCCAAGTAGAAGTATTTTGAATTGTGGTATGTAACAGTACATTAAAATGAAATAAAAGCTATCTAAAAAAAACTTTTAATAGACAAAACATAGCTTTAAGAAATACACGCACACATGCACACACATTGACTGGTACAAGCCATATATAATTAATGAATGTTTTAAACATCTGCAAGTTTCATAATGATGCCTGCTTTTAGCCCTGGAGATTTGTTTGCATTCTGTAGAATTGCATTAAGTAAAACTTAACAATTATGTTCAGTCACTTCATTGCCATTGTTTATACCCCATAATCTAATATTGTATAAACAGATTATAATAGTTAAAATTTGAACCTGTGCATGTTCACCAATTTACTTATGTAAAACATTAATTTCAGAGTGTCAATTAATATCACATTTTCAGAAACCTTATAGATTAATAGCTAATGGTTATCATCTCATCTCTGCATCTGAAGAAAGTAATCTGATAAAGTATGGATTACAACTGTTTACATATCTGTTTTACTTAGTCATTAGAAAATTAGAAAATATATTTCTTCTCTTAGCCAGATTTTGTTTTTATTTGAGTTTATAAACTCATTGCTATAACGTAGCGGCTGAAATACTTGTGTAGTAGCTTGCAGTACTATTGTAAACTTGACTGGTAATTTTAATGGCTACTTTTCCCCACAGACATCAGAGACTTGGCTCCTGCAAGTCATAGAAGTCTCAACAATGACAACAAATTTAATAAAAACTTATCCTTAGACCAAATGTAGTGGGATCACCGTAGTTGTAAAAATTACATATCCATTTGTGCTACACAATATGATTTACTTTTTTTTTCTTTAAGAATGCAGTTTTAATTTTATTCTACCTGAAAGAAGAAATATGATTAACTGGAAAATAAAAGTATTAGATTCATTCACTGATTACAATACATTTTTTGGAAAGAAAAAACAATGCATGAAAAGTAACCATTATGTATTACAGCTGCATCTGATTAAAACAAATATGTGAATAACTATTCAAAAGATAAAAAATAAAGAAAGTTCATTGTATTGTATTTTTCATTTAGATGTTATAAATATGTAAATGGTATTGAATTATATTGTTACTGCAAATATATATTACAATCAATGAATGAATTTAAATATTGTGTTTACACTTTTTTCAGACTCTAGTGCTTGCTGGAATCTACTGGTTAGGTTATATGATGATGATGTTTAAAAGGACACAGCTCTCTTAATGCTTACCCCTTTTAGAAGTATGCAACCACAGAAACAATAAAAGCATCTTCTAATTCCAAACTAAAGATATAGAAAGTCCAGTTTGGGTGGAGAACTAGAGGGGAAGTTTGTTAGTATAGTCAGTTAAAAAGTTACATAAGCTACAGGAGTTACTGTTTTACTTACTGCATGATACCATTAAGACACAGTTCAATATTCTGGCTGCAAGTGCTTGGGAAGTTCTATTTTGGTAGTAAAAGTTAGGAACAGTAATCAACAGTATACATTTAAACCAGCTACTACTATGATTTATTGTGGGTGTTAAAGAAAGACATTTTTTTCTGAACATTAACAGTGTTTCTGAATGTCTTAGATTACATTCTTTGTATAAAAATACTTTTGTTTGCAGATTTTGTTTTCAAAGATCATCTTTATTTTATCTGTACTAAATTAAAATGTTACTCAAGTCTTAATGTCTCTGGCTGATGGTTTATTTATTGGTTTAATGGCTTATGCATTTTATGGCTGGTTACTACTGTGCATCGTCCACTCATTGAACTGTGACTGCTCAGGACTAATTGGTTTCATTAAAATATTACATTAAGATGTTCTTATTATCCTTTGTTTGATTAACTAGTGGCAGCATACTTATAAACTTGAGAAGAGAAGGAATTGTTGGAGAGTCAGCATTTATCATTTTTTTGGAAAATATTGAAAATAGTCTGTGCATGTGTGTGTGTGTGTGTGTGTGTGTGTGTGTGTGTGTGTGTGTGTGTGTGTGCAACAATTCTGCTAAAATTTCAATTACTGTTGACAAAGTTACACTGAAATCCAGTGGGCTTGAAAGGCAGTGTGTGATGTACTGGGGATTCATTGATTATAGCTGATCTGTAGCTGTGCAGTGTAGAACTCATTTGGGATTTATTTAAGACAGCAGAACAAATTTAGTGTGTAACCTCAAAGCCAATTGCATAGTAACTGGCAGCAATGGTTGAGATAAACTCAAAATTGTTGGCTTGACTGCGCTTAAAAAATTAATAGCAGCAGTGCATGAGTTAGAAAGTATTGTCTTTGTTCTTTACATATTAATTGGAAAACATCAGTTAGATTTTGTAAATTAACCTACAAAACAGTTTTTTTTTTTGCTAGTGAAAAGAAAGTTTTCCCTTGCAGACACACTATAAATTTACAGTAGCATATTATGGATAGCAGTTACTTTTTATCTAGTCAGAGTAGTTGCAAAGGTTGCAAAAATGAACTCAATGGAGCATGAAAACATTTGTTTCACAGCTGACTAAAGAGTGCAAAAGCAAGGGAATTTTATTTAACAGTATTTTCAGGAAAGACATGATAGCAGCCTTGTGTGTAGCTGAACACAGTCCACAGAAACTGCAGACAGCTAGGTGCAGACCATGTAGCAAATAAAATCTGGCTATACCCAAATGATCTCAGAACCAAGCTAGAATCAAAGGGACTAGAGTTGGAGTTGAAGAACCATTGCTATAAATCCAAACCCCAGTAAACATGCATGTTTGGCTATACTTTAGAAACACAGAGCTGAAAAATTAACTTAATGTCCATAAATATTAAGGTTATTGCAAAATATCCCAACTAACATCCAAATCAAAGGTTAAAAACATCACACTATTCAGTAAAAACTGCAAAGAAAAATCCAACCAAGCTAGAATTTTCACACCATAATACCTTAAACCTCCTGCAGTAGAGACCTATGGGATATATGCAAATTTACCCAGACAAACTTAAAAAGTAAAAAGTCCTGGCATTCAGAACACATATAGTTGAAATACTGCATGTTCTTAATGGGGCATTTATATATTCTCATGAGTCTCACCACAGAAGTTTTAGGATATTACAAAGTAAAAACTCTAGCTTCGATGGGTTTTTCTTTGCAGTTTTTTCTAAACTATTTGTTTATATGACCTTTACCACCCTTTGGATTGAATATGCAGGAGCAGAGGATGTTTTTGTACTGGAAAATAGGATTTTTGAACACTCTAGAGAGAGAGGTGACACAGTAGATGGTAGGATCAAGGGCCTATCATAAGGCAGTTCTAGGCATAGCCCATTATATTACTCCTTCAGGCTACATTAATATAAAGAATATAAAAAGAAGCTTATGAAAATGTTTACTGGGCAGGCATTACAAAAGAATGAATAGGTTACTAAAAGAGAACTATATATAACCAAAAATACACCGAGGTACCACACAATAGCGTCTTTAATAACACAAAAAAATAAATAAGAACAGTGGTGAGCGCTTTCGCAAAAATAATTGCTTCATCAGACAAGAAAATAAAACACTCCATTGCTTATATACAGATGGAACCATTGACTCAATCACTGATGTCATAGGTCAATTAAGGCATTAAAGCTATATAAAACTTATAAATGTAGAAAAGGCTACATATAGAGAAAACTGCATATAAAAGACACATATAAAATACTGCATGAAAATGCATATAAAAACTGCATATAAAAACAGCATACAAGAACTATATACAAAACTATTGGTAAAAGACCTAAGTAATGTGCATAGATATAAACTCCATAAATACTGTAGCTGTGAAAAACATAGATAAAAATAATACTAATGATAATAAAAGGCTAAAAAAGGCTAAAATCTGGATCTAGTCATAAAATCTATCTACAATATGTGTGTATAACTAAAAGTAGTCTATGTCTCTAAAATATGAATAAATATAAATATAAGTATAATGGGTGTATGAGGTGACTAAAATTAAACATGTTTGAGGTGTCTTGCTTTCAAGAAAGGAACCAAGGAAGTAGAGCCATTAAAGCCTGGATATTTATCTGCATTCAATTTAATGATCCATCTCTGTTCACAGCTTTCAGTAAAATTTTCTATATCCCCTCCTCTAATGTTTTTGTGTATGCGCTGTAGCACAAAAAACACAAAAGAATGTGAATTATCTGTATTAATAATATGCTGGGCGAGTGCATTAGTGGGTTTCTTATTTTTAACATCACGAAGATGTTCTAGAATTCTGTCTTTAAGAAATCTATTTGTTTTACCCACATAAAACACCGGGCATTTCTGACAAAAACAATAATAGACAACATCAGTGCTCTTGCAATCAGCATAAGTATTAAGCTGTAACTGAAAATGCTTGGTGGGGTGGACATATGTATTTATACTGTAAATATAGGGGCAGGCACTGCATGACCTGCAAGGAAAAGTGCCCTGATGTGAAGAAGGGATGGCTTTCTTAGGCACATCCTTGTTACATAACTGTTTCTTGAGTGACATATTGTTCTTGAAACTGAATAGTGGATCTTTACAGGTGATAACCTGCAACTGTAGTACCTCTTGTAATAGGTGCCAATGTTTCTTAATGATGTCAACATACTGGTTGACGTCACTCACAAACTGTAACATTATTCTAAATTCATTATGTGTCCTAGAGTTTATGTTAGATGGATTATTACATGGAACTACCTCGTTGTTGTTAAAATAAGGTCTACATTTAGTTGATCTCAAATGCCATGCATCAGATATAGTTTTATCAATTTCATCAGGTTGGTATCCTCTAGCTATAAACTCAAATTTTTAATTATTTAAGGTTAGTAGTGCATCCTCATCATCATCATGTAATCTTAATGTCCTATAAACTTGCCCTTTTAATATATTTCTCGGGATGTGCCTGGGATGCATACTAGTTTTGTGTAGGTATGTGTTCTTTCTAGTTGGTTTGTGGAAGATTCTACTCTTGAAGCAGTTAAATTCAGCTTTAGCTAGATGTACATCAAGAAAATCAATCTCAGCTGCAGATAGCCGGTATGTGAATTTTAAAAAGTCAGTGGTGGTATGCAGATAATCAACAAAGGATGCAAAATCTAAACAATTGCCATTCCATAAAATAAAAACATCGTCCACAAAACGTACATTCCATAACACTTGGTGTAAGAAAGGATGCAAACCGTAAAGTATATGTGTTTCTTCCCAGCAGACTAGCGCAAGGTTGGCGTAGCTATTTGCACAAGGAATGCCCATAGCCACGCCAACCTGTTGCAGGAAAAATTTCTCTTCAAACATAACAACATTATTCTCTAATATAATTTCTAAGAGACTGCATATAAGTTGTATCTTACTATTTGAAAAACATCTATTTGTTGACAGGAAATTTCTAACCATTTCAATACCCCAAGTATTAGGGATACTGGTAAATAATGACTCAATGTCCATTGTAACCAATACAAAATCAGTGTCATTGGTAATAGTGTTCATCCTGTTATGTAACCTTTCAAGGAACATTTTAGTATCTCTTAGAATGGTATGACAATTCTCTAATAATCCATGTATTGTACCTTCAACAAAGATGGATAAGGGCTCGGTGCACCACCCAGCCCCTGACACTATGGGACGCATTGGTGGTGAGACCAGGTCTTTATGTACCTTAGGTAAACCATAAATTCTAGGTATAGTGGGTTTAAGAACATTAAAATACTTAAACATTACAAGAACTTAGAGAATCTTATGTATAATTACAAGAGACTGCAATGGCAGCGTTTGCACCTGCAAGTCTCCCTGGAATCCAAAATCATCCCCCGAGGCCTGAGAGTGCTAAACATGCCCACCTATGGAAATACCTATCTGGTTCTTTTATGTAAATGGCAGGAACTGAACCTGCAATTCAGTGCTAAGTACATGGAATTATTGCTTGAATTTTTTTCTCCCCTAGAACTTGAGATTAAGACTGAAATAATTGCTTTGGAATCAAGAATTAATGAGAATTTCTCCAATGATTTTACTTTTCTTAAAATGAATGAACTACAAGAAAACATTCTAATATATGAGGAAAAATTACAAGCAACAAAGTTATCCAAACTGAATAGGGATAAACGGGACTTTGCAGCCAATAATGTATTTTCGTGGCCAAAGGAACAGGTAAATAGACAAACTGCAGTCTCTAACATGGCTAGAAATATGCACACTGTTTCTTTAACTGAACAGTCTACTAGTTCAAATGAACACGCCCAACAGGAAACTGTTAAAAATAGCACTTCTGGTTTTTCAGCTACAGAAGTTACTGATACAGCAAGCGTTCACAATGCTGGCACCTTTATGCCTATCTCTCCTACTCTGACTAATAAACCAAATGGTTCTAAGGTTATTTCAACTGAAACCGGCGCTATTCCTAAGAGAAGTTGTTCTACAGCACCCTCGACTACATCGTTAGTCCCATTAAATCATTCTACAACAGTCAGTGCTGAGAGACAAGCAGGAAGAAATACTGATAGCGTTTTTTTAGACTCTTTGAAGAAAGGAGATTTCTCTCTGAAAGCAGCTTTGCCCTACAAGACTTTTACAAAGAACCAGCAATACAGAGGGCAACCAGTCAGGCTGAATCAGCAAGAGGGAGCAGGCCAAACACCCAAAAGGAGAAGAACATACAGGTTGGTCATAAACATTTCTTCTTTTGAACTTAATACTGACCAAATTAATTTATTAAACAAAGGTTTGTCCTTTATACCAGAAAAAAAAGCCAATGTAACAGAAATGATTAAAGACTTAAAGCTACTAGGCAGAAATTTATCATTGAAATCTATGTTTCCTAATGAGTCAAGAACAAGGACTAATGTATACAGGCAGCCTAGTAGTTTCATCCCAAATACCCCACCAGGTGTTCAAAAGTTTCTAGATATCTGTGAACTATCTTTCAGTGACATAGGTGAGCATGATTCTAGTGACTATTACTTTAGTAATCTCACTCCTAACGAACAAAGAGCCTTACAAGAGTTAAAGAATGTGCAGTCATTAGTTATTAAACAGGCTGATAAAGGAGGAAGCATTGTTTTATTAGATAAACAATTGTATCTACAACAAATGTATAAACTCTTACTTAACAATGAAACTTATAAATCAGTCTCTAAAATTATGGTTAATGCTATTATTGATAAAGTGTCATTTCTTATGTTTGATCTTCTTATTACTGGATTGATAGATGAACCATTATTTAAGTATTTTAATGTTCTCAAACCCACTATACCTAGAATTTATGGTTTACCTAAGGTACATAAAGACCTGGTCTCACCACCAATGCGTCCCATAGTGTCAGGGGCTGGGTGGTGCACCGAGCCCTTATCCATCTTTGTTGAAGGCATAATACATGGATTATTAGAGAATTGTCATACCATTCTAAGAGATACTAAAATGTTCCTTGAAAGGTTACATAACAGGATGGACACTATTACCAATGACACTGATTTTGTATTGGTTACAATGGACATTGAGTCATTATTTACCAGTATCCCTAATACTTGGGGTATTGAAATGGTTAGAAATTTCCTGTCAACAAATAGATGTTTTTCAAATAGTAAGATACGACTTATATGCAGTCTCTTAGAAATTATATTAGAGAATAATGTTGTTATGTTTGAAGAGAAATGTTTCCTGCAACAGGTTGGCGTGGGTATGGGCACTCCTTGTGCAAATAGCTACGCCAACTTTGAGCTAGTCTGCTGGGAAGAAACACATATACTTTCCGGTTTGAATCCTTTCTTACACCAAGTGTTATGGTATGTACGTTTTGTGGACAATGTTTTTATGTTATGGAATGGCAATGGTTTAGATTTTGCATCCTTTGTTGATTATCTGCATACCACCACTGACTTTTTAAAATTCACATACCGGCTATCTGCAGCTGAGATTGATTTTCTTAATGTACATCTAGCTAAAGCTAAATTTAACTGCTTCAAGAGTAGAATCTTCCATAAACCATCTAGAAAGAACACATACCTACACAAAACTAGTATGCATCCCAGGCACATCCCGAGAAATGTATTAAAAGGGCAAGTTTATAGGACATTAAGATTACATGATGATGATGAGGATGCACTACTAGCATTAAATAAATTAAAACTTGAGTTTATAGCTAGAGGATACCAACCTGATGAAATTGATAAAACTATATCTGATGCATGGCATTTGAGATCAACAAAATGTAGACCTTATTTTAACAACACCGAGGTAGTTCCATGTAATAATCCATCTAACATAAACTCTAGGTCACATAATGAATTTAGAGTAATGTTACAGTTTGCGAGTGACATCAACCAATATGTTGACATCATTAAGAAACATTGGCACCTATTACAAGAGGTACTACAGTTGCAGGTTATCACCTGTAAAGATCCACTATTCAGTTTCAAGAACAATATGTCACTCAAGAAACAGTTATGTAACAAGGATGTGCCTAAGAAAGCCATCCCTTCTTCACATCAGGGCACTTTTCCTTGCAGGTCATGCAGTGCCTGCCCCTATATTTACAGTATAAATACATAAGTCCGCCCCACCAAGCATTTTCAGTTACAGCTTAATACTTATGCTGATTGCAAGAGCACTGATGTTGTCTATTATTGTTTTTGTCAGAAATGCCCGGTGTTTTATGTGGGTAAAACTAATAGATTTCTTAAAGACAGAACTCTAGAACATCTTCGTGATGTTAAAAATAAGAAACCCACTAATGCACTCGCCCAGCATATTATTAATACAGATAATTCACATTCTTTTAAGTTTTTTGTGCTACAGCGCATACACAAAAACATTAGAGGAGGGGATATAGAAAATTTTACTGAAAGCTGTGAACAGAGATGGATCATTAAATTGAATACAGATAAATATCCAGGCCTTAATGGCTCTACTTCCTTGGTTCCTTTCTTGAAAGCAAGACACCTCAAACATGTTTAATTTTAGGCACCTCATGCACCCATTATACTTATATTTATATTTATTCATATTTTAGAGACATAGACTACTTTTAGTTATACACACATATTGTAGATAGATTTTATGACTAGATCCAGATTTTAGCCTTTTTTAGCCTTTTATTATCATTAGCATTATTTTTATCTATGTTTTTCACAGCTACAGTATTTATGGAGTTTATATCTATGCACATTACTTAGGTCTTTTACCAATAGTTTTGTATATAGTTCTTGTATGCTGTTTTTATATGCGGTTTTTATATGCATTTACATGCAGTATTTTATATGTGTCTTTTATATGCAGTTTTCTCTATATGTAGCCTTTTCTACATATATAAGTTTTATATAGCTTTAATGCCTTAATTGACCTATGACATCAGTGATTGAGTCAATGGTTCCATCTGTATATAAGCAATGGAGTGTTTTATTTTCTTGTCTGATGAAGCAATTAGTTTTGCGAAAGCGCTCACCACTGTTCTTATTTATTTTTTTGTGTTATTAAAGACGCTATTGTGTGGTACCTCGGTGTATTTTTGGTTTTATATATAGTTCTGGTTTTGTGCACCTGGGTTTTACCTGAAGCTGTTTCTCTCTTCATACAGGTTACTAAAAGAGCTTATGAGCAGTGTTGAAATATTGTTAAGGCAGGAAAAAAAACATGGTGTACCCACCTGGTCAAACACTATGCAGACACTGGAGCCCAATAAACACTCAAATGGAAAGCTTTATTTAACAGAACAAAAAGATACCAGGTAAAATTGACAAAAGTGTTCTACCCTCTCATGCAAAATGCAGAGCTGTCTTTCAAAACAAAAGTCTGAGCGAACATTCTCATCACAAGGTTAAGACTTTGTGTTCACCATATGATACTCTCCTTAAACAGAATACTGTTAACCTTTCAGTGAAATGACATTTTTATACATAACTGCTGCCTGTACAATCCATTAAGTTGCATAAGGGATTTCTTTTTAGTAACTTCCATCTCTGTAAAATCTTAGAATGTATAACTGTAACTACTGTTTGTGTATAAATGTAAATAGACATGCAACTACTGTTTGTTTAACTGGAACTTAGTATAATGCAATGTAAACAAATGGAGCTTTTTTCCCCGTGCCCCGGTGAAAATGGGTATTACCCAGTCAGACTTTCCTGGTATACAAAGACAAATAAATAAATAAATAAACATAATATGACATGCACCTGTTATCTCAGGTTTTGTTCCTTGACGGCTTCTCAACCAAGCTCACTTGTTTGAATTTCTCCAAATCTTTTGGGTTTCTAATAACATGATGGAAATGGACCCCATTCCTAAGTCAAAGTACAATTAAAGTTCATGTAATAAGTATTGTTTCACTCTTTGATGTCAGCCAAAAGCACTCTTTGCAGCACCATAATATGCCCAGTAATTACTATATCTGCAATTCATATGGAGTTGCATGTATTGGTAGCGTATTTCAATAGGATTGTAGACTCTTTTTTATAAGACCCATTGCTCCTACTAGTATTGGAACTATCTGGGTTTCTTTCTTCCACATTGCTCTCATTTCTGCTTGGAAATTCTGATATTTATGACTTTGTGTCTCTCTGTATGCAGGACACTGTAGTCATAGGGTGTGGTGATGTCAATGATCAATGCTACTTTTGTCTTCTTTTCCTGGACGACTATATCTGGTTTTCTAGCATCTATCTTTTGAACTGTTGGTAATGGGTGATCCCATGTGATTTAGACTTCATGATTTTCTATGATGCTTTGTGGCTCATGTTTCCAGTGTTTTTCAGCCACTTCAGTACCATAATGTTTGCACAGTCCTCAGTGCAACAGTCTCGCCACATTATTATGCCTTTCAGTATACAGTCCTTCTGCCATTAGTATGTTACAACCAGCAATGAGGTGTGCAACTGTTTCCAATTCTAGTTTACAAAAGTTACATTTGCCTGTTTCTCCCACATGTTTAACAGACTTTGTAAACCAACCTGTATGTAGTCCACTATCTTGGGCTGCCAATATTAACCTTTCATCTCTTGATTTAAATTCACCTCTCCTTAATCATTCCTGCATTCATTCCTGATCAACATGAGGTTATTCCAGAAGTTTTCTATACTTGCAACTATATTTATACTTTTTCCACATTTCTTGCCTTCTCATCTGGTCCTTCACCTTACATTCCGTCTTTTGTTTTTTGGCACATTCAGTTGCTGCCTGATTTTTATCTACTTCTGGTTTGATTTCCATTCCTGCTTGACGCTGATATGATTCTGCTAGCCTAAGCAGGGAAGTAAACTGAGATTTATTCTCCTCATATTTCAAAACTTTCACTACATTTGGGTCTTGTGAGGTCAGCAGATATGTGTGGAGTCCCACGATTGCATATCTATACATGTCATCAATTTCAAGAAAGCCAATCCCTCCTTCAGAACGAGGAATATATAATCTTGGTATGCACTGATTTTTATTAATCATTTGGTGACTATGAAGCATCCTTCTTGCTTTCCTATCTAATCTATCCAGTGCATTTTGGGGGAAGTCAACCTCTCCAAAACTATAAGTTAGTAAAAAAGAAAATCACCAGTGCAAACTGAATATCCAGATAGAGAGAATAAATCTTCATAAAAAAACAACTGGATAACCATGGCTAGAGTTACTCCACTTTAATAAAAACAATTCTTCAGAAATGTAGGCCAACTGGATACCAGGAATTGGCATTAATACAGTGAAACACCATCTCAATAAGATCATATCATTTTCTATAGGATATATTATTTTAGCAGGTGACTTTAATTGTATCCTACATGAAAAAGATACTACTACTATAGGAAAAAGGAAAATTACATCTAATGCAAAACATTTAAAGGATTTTGTTAATTTATATCATTTGAATGATATTAATAATCAGATAGATTCAAAATCATTACTATACACTTTTTTTCTAACAGATATAAAACCTATTCAAGAATAGATAGAGTCTTTATTTCTAACCAGATGGTAACAGACTTAATTAATTCCAAAATCATTTTGTGTCCTATATCAGATCATAATTCAATTGTCTTTGAGTTTATGGTAAAAAGTACTTATAATGTTCAGATCAAAAGAATACCAGCATACTTAACCCAACTAAAAGACTATAAAGATTATATACTTTCAGAGGTGCAACATTTCTTAGACTTAAACACTACACCTGATGTCTCCATTGTTTACATTTGGGATGCTTTAAAATCATATTTATATGGACAAAGTATCAGATGGTATAATAATAAAAGGAAATCTTGGGACAAGGAATTACTAGATATTCAAAGCAAATTAGACTCATACAAACATAATAATAAAGAAAATATTATGGACAAAAAAGTCATTGAGGAAATAAATAAATTAAATGAGAAATACAAAGAAATTTTAACCCATAAAGTCAAAATAACATTAGAGAAATATAAGTTTTTGTCTTACTCAATAAGTCCCAAATACTTACATAGACTTAAAAATAAAACAAAAAGATTGAATAAGCAAAATCATATCAAAGAAATTTTCTCTCCAAGGAAAAAGAAGAATGTTTCTAGTTTACCAGAAATATTAGATGAATTTAGAAATCACTTTCACATAATTAATCATAATAACATTAACATGGATCCTAAAGATAAAATAAAGAAATTTATAACTACAAACATGAATAAAAAACTTAACAAACAACAGATTAAACTAATGGATAAAAATATTTCATATACAGAGGTTATTACACAAATAAACAAACTTAAATCAAACAAAGCACCAGGTAATGATGGTATTATACAAGAGATCTATAAAATTCTTCCCAAAAGTACTTACTCATTAATACATAAGGTTTTTATTTTGGCTCAAAATGAGTTAACAACTCCCCCATCTTGGCAATACACATTTATTTCACCAATTTTAAAACCCAATAAAGACCCAACCAGATGCACTTCATATAGACCTATTTCATTACTTAATGTTGACTATAAAATGTTTATGAGTATTTTTGCTGATAGATTAAAGACAATCATCCCAGGCATAATAGATATAGACCCGACAGGCTTTATTATAAATAGAAATACTTTTGATAATATAAGGAGAACTTTAACGTTAATTGATTTTGCAAACAGGAAAAAGAAAGATTTAACACTTATTAGTCTCAATATACGTTCAGCATTTGATTCATTAAGTTGGGACTACTTGTTTATCTTACTGAAGTGCACAAACTTCTCTGATGCATTTGTAAATCTAATTGAACATCTATATAAAGGAGCATTGGTTTACATTAAGATAGGAACATATGTCTCACAAAAAATACCCATTTTAAAAGGTACAAAACAGGGGTGTCCACTCTCTCCACTATTATTTACTTTAATAATGGAGCCTTGGGCTAATTTGATTAGAAACAGTACTGATATAGAAGGATTTGATATAGATAAAAATACAATATCTAAAATTCAACTTTTTGCAGATGATGTTCTAATTACGTCAGCAGGAACTAACTCTTCTATGCAGTCATTTGATAAAATGATGGATTTTAAAAATATCTCTGGTTTGATATTCAATGAAGAAAAAACTAAAATATTACCAATATACACACGGAAAAATGTCCTCATTAATGATTTTAACAAATATATACCCAACTCAGCTCAGATAACTTACTTAGGTATAATATTAACTAAAGATATTAAATCTATTATACATAATAATTATAGTAACTGTCTTCTTAATATACAAAATCTTTTCAATAGCTGGAACAATATGTTTTTTACCATGGAAGAGAGACTCACAATTATTAAAATGATAATATTCCCTAAGATATTATATTTAATACAATCAATAATTCTCCCACCTACAAAAATAATTATTAAGAAATTGAATTCATTAATGTTAAATTTCTTATGGGCACCTAATAGACCTAGGATTGCATTAAAGAAACATACTAATAGCTGGTCTCAAGGGGGCATTTCATTTCCAGACTTTAATTTATATACTATCTCTTCTATTATAAAACATATTACTTTGTTAATAGATTAGTCATATGTTGCAAGATGGAAAGATTATTGGGAACTAATTAGCATTCACTTTATGAAAATTTCTTTAATACATAAAAATATTATTGTAAATAACCCCATGTTATGGTTACTAAAAGAATTTTGTACTTCATCTATTACACCAAAATATATAGTTAGTTACCCATTAAACATTATTATCAGTTATCGTAATTTTATATTTATGCATCCTAAGTATAAGGAATGGAATTTTATTCTATTCCCTATAATGTATACACAAGGTATGCTTTTGTCAACCACCTCTGAAAGAACTCTTTTAGTCACAGAGAATGATTTAAAGTATTGGTATCAGTTGCTGTCTGATAATAAAGTAAAAAATTTAGACTTCTTAAAGCAAGAATTTGATTTGAGAGAAACATGTTGGTTAGAAATTCAGACGTTTAGACAACATCTTATTAATAAAATTGATTTAATGTCTTTAACAGTTAAAGAATCTGTTCCAATTCTGATTGATTACTTGATATTAAATTTACAACATAGAGTTTCTGATAAAGGTAAGCTCTCACACGTACATAAAATTATCAGAGAAGAAACTCATTACAGTTCAGATGCCTATTGGAATTATTTCATTTCCATTAATGGTGAATCTCCAAAACAACAAGATAAACAATATATATTGGAATCTGCTTATAAAACTACTTCTTCCATTAATTGGAGACTTTTTACTTGGAATTTTTTACATAGATCTTTCTATACACCTTTAATGATGAATAAAATAAATAATAAAGACAACTTATGTAAAAGATGTAATGTAGAAATAAATGCTGATTGGGCACATATGTTTTATAACTGTATAAAATTGAAGGAATATTGGAAGTTAACCAATGATTTTTGCAGGCCCTTTTCACAGATAATTTCATTGTTTCTAAACCACTCATATTATTTAACACTCCTATTCCTAAAAGTGTTAAAAAAGTTAAACTTCCCTTATTATGGTCTATTCTAGCAGTGGCTAGAAAAATAATAACCAGAAATTGGATTTCAGATACCCCTCCTTCATTTAATGAATTTAAAAATGTTATGACTGAAGTGTGTCATATGGAATTGATGACAATAAAATCAAGAACTACTAGAAAAACGTCTTACTATATTATATGGGATACTTTACAAAACCTGTTAAAAAAATCTTAGTTTCAATAGTAAGACATTATAGTTTAATCAATTGATTTGATTTGTAGTGGATGTCTCTGTAAATACGTTGGTTATTTTATTGAATGTTATAACTATTTATATTTTAATTGCTTGTATAAAATTGCTATGATATTTATTTTGTATGTTAAAAACAATAAACTTGTTTTAAAAAAAAAAAAAGAAATGTAGGCCAACTGCTTTTGCATAAAACAAATGCTTCCTCAGATCCTCATACCTAACTAAAACAATGCATACTATATATAATACAAATCAACCAATCACAGTAATAGAAAACAGAGCCAAAATGACATCACCATTAATAGGAGAGTGCTACATCACACATTATTTGTGCTTGTGAATCTTTAACTTCCACCCTTTAAGGGCAGGTTTAATGCTAACGTAGTTGTTGAGCCCAGGAAATCTATGTGCTTGCATCCTTAGGATCTATTTTAACTTGTTCTGTTCCAAATAGTTATTCACATCACCTTCTCTCAAAGTCCTATGCACACATTGTAACACCCTAAATGAAAATTGGTGTTTAGAAAACTCTAGCTGATAAGAAAACAATGTGTTAAGAGTTTTGTCAGATTAAAAATATGACAAATTGTATTTAAAAGGTAAAAATGAGGCATGAAGCAGTTGAGAAAATCTGCAAAACATTTTTTTACTTTGTTAATTGTAAAATAATTATTTTTACTTTGTTAATTGTTAAAAAGTTTCCTAATCTCAAAAAGAAATCTACCTCTCCAAGGCATTTGACACTATTTCCCACAACCTGCTTCTTAATAAACTCTCTAAACTAAACGTATCCCTTTCCTGTACCAAGTGGTTCTCCAGCTACCTCACAACCAGACAACAAGCAGTCAAATGGAATAAAGCCACTTCACCTTTCCTTAATACTCCCACAGGTGTCCCCCAAGGTTCCATTTTAGGCTCCCTACTATTCAACATATTCATTAATGACTTCGACCAAGCCATTCCAGACTCCAGCCTCATCCAATATGCCGACGATTCTACCATTATCTGCTCCTCCTCTTCTATCTTCACTCTAAGCTTACCGAAACTGTCTTCTCCTCTACTGAGCAGTGGATGCTAGACAACCATCTGGCTCTTAATGCAACTAAAACTAAACTTATGTTATTTACCACCTCCAAAACTTCCTCCTTAGATAAACACTCATTTATAATCACCAACAAAAATAATACTCCCCTAGAAATAGTCTCTGACACTAAACTACTAGGAATACTCATAGATGATCAGCTAAAATTCGACAAACATTTACATGTAAATATCAAAAAACCCACAAAAAACATGGTATGCTATACCACCATAATTGTTATATCTCTCCTTCCACTAGGCTCATACTAGCCAATACTTATCTCATCCCATCCATCCTATATGGTGCATCTATCCTCACCAACCTGCAATCCCCCCTCAAAACAGAACTTTCCTCTTGCTATAACAAGATATCAAAATTTGCAGCAGGTCACAGAGCCATTTCTCACCATTGTAATTCTCTTCACCAACTAAACTGGTTTGAGCTACCTAACCTCCACACTTATACCCGACTCATTCAAGCACACAAACTCATTTACAACCCCTCTCTTTTTCCCTCCCTAGCCACTACCTTTGAAATGTATGAACCAGAATGACTTCTAAGATCTAATTCCCAAAAACTAACTAAATTGCACAAACCCACACATCCAGCTGGGAATCACCTAATGTTCTTCTCTCTTGCACGCCTCTGGAATTTTCTACCATCTCCTATACGCATCACCAGCAGTCTCTCCTCAGTTAAAACCTTGCTGCACTCACACCTAACTTCACAATGGAAGTGCTCCTGTCCCCATCCTACCTAATTCTTCTAATACCACTCGCTACTCTCCTAGAACTAAATATGACCAACTACTTAACAGTTACCTTATGCTGCTACTTTTGTGTAAAAAAAGTATTTTCATTGCTGTTTTACAAACTATACTGATGTATTCTATTATTGTTAACCTTTTGTTATTATTTTTACTTTGTATTCCTATGAGATAATCTGTAATGTAAATGTGCAATGTGTACTATGTATTTGTATTTTTCTGGAGTTTTACTCCCCAGGACTCCATTGAAAATGGACTCCTTGTGGCCTAATTGGACTATCCTGGCAAACAAACTGCAAATAAAATAAATAAATAGATACCACATCACCTACAATCATGAAGTTTTTAAGTCTACAAAAAATACTATTATGGCATGGAATTTTTGTATTAGCCAGTTAAATATACAATGGCACATACAACAAAGAAGCTTCATTACCATTCAGTAACATTCTTGTTGATCTTTTTGATTTGGAATAGATGACTTCAATAAGAAACAAACCACAATGCAATGTCATGCAAAACAGGGTACTTTGCTGAAAAAGACAAGCCCCCGGATTCATGAAGCTCGGCGCAAGGCCAGTGTAAGGCCTGCGCCGGCCGTGCAGCGTATAAATGGTGTAGTAGCGCCATATGCATATTAATGAAGGTGCACTGCCACCACATCCACGTGCATAGGACACATGCGCGAGTGCATGGGGCGTTACTAAGCTACGCCTGGAGGCGTGTCAATGTCGGCTGGCGATGAGCAACCTAAACTGATAAATATTATAGCCTGCCTGCAATAGTAATCACACCTATCAGTGTCCGTGGATAATGAAACGTATGCAAAGCATGCAAGACAGTTCCCGGCCACACAAAATGGAGAACCAAACAGAAATGCACGCAACACAATATGAGTTTCCATCCATGAAACAAATGATATTTAAAATCGTGTGTCCGTAATGTACTGCACTATCAGTAGTTATACCCAGTGGAAGTGAAGCACATCATGTCAGTGCGCCGCCAATACACACGTCTAGCCCCATGGGCATGGTCACCAGTAGCCCCACAGTGGTAGTAATAGTACACAGCTGGGCAGTTGTGGCTATATAACAACCGTAAAGAAACCTGACAGTCCAAATTGTATACCAAACACACGCAAACATATGTATATTAAAATGTGCTATACACATGAACAGGAACGTAACCGTCACATACACATAGGATGCTATATGCGGAACCGGGATATCCAAAAGCATAGTCACGGTACTGTTCAGTTTCTACACAGACATGCAAAACATACTACGCAGGATGGAACAGCTGTCCACCATGCAGGTCACCCCACTAGGGTTGCCACCTGTTCAGAAGGCCAAGGTGGGACATCCCTTGTAGAAATGTGAGAATTTGCAGGATAAAACATACCCCCGGCCAGTGCAAAGGACAGAATTACACTTGTATGCCAAGATAAAAGCTTATTCCATAGCATTTGAATAGCTTATGCTATCCCAAATAATAGCTATGTGTACCAGATACAAAATAACTGTATCATGCAACTAGTAAAGAAAATAAGAAATATATTTTTGTCTTAAAATCACAGGACATTTGCCATGTCTTAGGTTTCATCACAGGACACAACTGTCCAAAGTGGGACCTCCCCTCGCAAAGAGGAACAAGTGGTAACCCTAATCCCCACTGAATTATCAACAGTATATATTCAACTCAATCACATACCGACACCACCTCTCAACCTATTACAGCAACAAAATCTGGACAAAGCCTAAAAGGATGGGTGGACAAATAGGGACAGATGTAATTACTGCTCTCATAAATTTCGAAAGTTCACAGAATAATAGTATGTACATAAGCATGAAATGTTGTGAAGGATGTGGGGTAGTCCCCAGTATTACAGAGGTCCGTACATTTATACTGTAACAAACCGTCACATATGTTGACTGTACTACTGCATACCTGTAGTTAATTCATAGTTAAGTCATGTGCAAAATAATAATCCTCGTAAGAATGAATACAGGAAATAGTCAAATGTGAATGGGAACACCACTCACCGTGGATTATGTATTGTAACCACCCCCTCCCATATTATGTATTGCCAACATTATAAGCTGCTGACAGGTGCCCAAGCACCTGTGTCTGTAAACACAGATACAATGTTTAAAATGTAATCAAATATCCGTGCTGTCTTGTACATCTGTACTGCTAACATCTACAGTGCTAATGGTTCATGGACATGCACACCATACTCAGCAGGGTTATAGTGCGGTGCCACCCTAAATGACTGTCATCACCACTTGTGTGTTGATATTATCCAGCACCCTATCTGTATTTTATGGTCATGCTAGGCTCTTGTTCAGAACTTGTGAGCATGTCATGAGCTACTGATTACTATAGCACCCATTCCACACCATTTCCCACAGGTACACTGGCTGTCCTACACTTCCCAGCTTGCTTAAGGTACGACAGCTGTTGTACACACGTAACGCACATATCCTGTGGGACATGGTTGTATATACAGGCATGTCCAACTGTCACATACCAGTGCTACTGCCTGTCTATATGAGGGATATGTCGTACATATATATATATATATATATATATATATATATATATATATATATATATATATATCCCTCATTCATAACCCAGAGGCTCACTTCACTCTGGAATAAAATCCCAGTCCAGGTTAGGCAGAGTCCCACATTGACTCTCTTCAAGAGGAATCTTGATGAGTGGATGGGAGATCATAGGTTTACCCCGGCTATCACTTCTGTGTTACTGTTAGACAGAGGCACAGTATACTAACCTCAAAAAACGCATAGCAAAATTAATTTAAAATGGGTGGCGAAAGACAAACACACTCTGGCTAGGCTTATAAATGCCCTAGGGCAGATAGCCTAGTATGAACCTATGAACTATGAACATGTGGCAATAGAGCAATTGTCTCATGTACACATTCAATGCTCACCTCCCAACATATGGCACTACAGCCTGTGGGGGATGCACTTCTGCAGCCATGTTGGGCCCATAGCTCTCAGGTGTACCTCATTACGAGGAACGTACCTCATTTGGGGTTCTAAAAGGTTCATGTTCCTCAAGGTTCCACATTGGAAGGGTCTGTCACACATTCATTGTTGTAAATAGTTTACCTGCTAGCCATGGCTAAATAGATGGGAATCATATTAATTCATTGGAATATCTTTTTTATACGTAAGACCAGCCTATTTTAGCCATCATATGCCCTTCCTAGTTGATGCTGTTAGTAAGCCAGTTGTAAGTGCTCCACGTTTTGCCCATTTGTCACACAGTATAAGGGCTAATGTTCCTCAGTTTGGCGACAGGAGGCTGACAGCTATGGCTGGGGGTAATGCTGTTGCCAACCCTGACTGCACCTGACAGTCATTTGGGGATGTGTAACATTCGCAACACACCCCACCCATCACATAGTCTCACATGATCTACACCACTGGCCACACCTACGAGGACAACTTGTGAAGTACATCTCCATACTCACTGTAGGCACCAGAGGTAGCCCTCATCATGGAAGACAACATCACCAGCTTATAGCCCACAGACTCATGTGTGTCCATCACATACAGCCAATAGTGAGTTATAACATTCACAACACACCAGTCATAGCTGACTCTGTAGGGAGTCACACTGCAGTTCCACACAGCAGGCTGCACAGGGCGTTAGTCGCTTACATCTTGCTGTCGGGTAACTGCTTCTGCAACATAACCTATGCACCCATGCCACACCTCACCAGGTACGATATGTCTGTCATTCACCATGTTAGTGTGACTGCTCTGTGATGCCACTTCACAGACTATGTGTGCAGGGACCTGCAATAGCTCACCAGTCTTATAGCCCTGAGGGTGTGGGCGTAGCCCTGGGGAGCATTTTGCATTCGTCCGGACACGATACCACTGTACAATGACCGACTGTGTCACTTCAACAGTTGCCTATGCTCCTATTGTCATTCCACAGGCATGTGGTATCTGTCCGCTATGACTGTCCTGGTCAAACACAATGCTGTGGCACAGATTACTTGCACCTGTCAGCCCTCGGAGTACAGCTCACATGTAAGGCTCTTGCTGCTTCTATACTGCCTGTCTTGCACAGTTTCCAATAACTGTCACTGGCAGGGCGGTAACTGGCAGGCATGACATGGGGTCATGTGACACAATGCTTGCATCTTCCTCTGTGACACACGCAGGCAAGGCACACCTTATAATGCACCACTCAAACATCTCTGCAGTGACTGGGACCTGCCTCTAGGCTCTGCAGAGCACACCTGCAATGACAGGTTATAGACAGACCATACCTTTCAGGCACATACCTGGACCGGCACACCCACAGCTGAGGGGTTCCCATATCCCAATATGTTTTGCACACATCCTGGCAAGTTGCTTAGCACAATGCATCAGAGGTGCTCCACGTGCAACTAACTGTGTCCGGGACCGCTATACACATTGTAACAAGCGACAGAGTCAACATCATACCCCACGGGTAACATACCTTCTATGTTGGTATAGTGGACAGTGGGCTTCAGACAGCTACTACTGATGTGTGACTGGCACTACCCCACACTTCACTGGGATAGCCACTCATGTACCGACACATCCATGAGTCATACCCTCCGCTCTGCTGGATCAACCCATACACACCACCTCCAAGACCTACATTACCCTTGGCATGAAAACTACCACCATGTGACTGGTGTTACACACCTGGGGTTATTCCCTCATTGGTGGATTCCGAACATATGCTAATTGACCTTGTTAGCCACATCCCGTCAACACACCCATCACAGCATACACAGTGCATGTGTACTACAACACCTACTACAGACGTCTGCTGACAGCGGTTGTTAACATCATGACACCTGTGCAGATGGACAATGCACATACAAATGCTGACATATACCCCAGTGCACTTCATTAGCATGTACACAACTGCATGGATCATGCTATTCCACACAGAGCCATGCTGGTACACACCAGATAACAGACGCCACTCTGGTGGTCATGTTCCATGGACATATGATGTACAACAACAGGTGTAGGCTGTTGCACAGTGGTGTACATTCCCATGTGTGAGGTGGCTCACTGGTCAGCCGTGGTGGGCCACAGGGTCCCTCATCACATACTCCAAGACTAGCTACGTAAACATGACTGCCACACATTCCGGGGTGTACCACCAGGCATTATGGTGGTATGTCAGTATTCGATGGCAACACCCACATCTGCTGTCACATACAACAGTCACTCAGGAACATTGCAGACCCAGGTGTTGTTGGCAACATGCTGGAGGATGGATTCAATGCTGATAGTACACCCTCTCACTCACTACAGGGCCGCAATCCATACATGAACATTGTGGTGTCCCTGTGGTCACACCTACACAGTACTGACCTACACTCTATATGTCCTGGGACACTGGCCCCATGTCACCTTCCAACATCCCAGGCTGTGATGTCCACCAACCTCTGAATTACATGTCTCCCCACTAGGCCACCATATTCAGTAATAGCCTTGTTTCAGACATTGTAGCCCCTGAATGGCACACAGCAGCATTTATCACACTACACACAGGTGGCATCGCATTGCACAAGTGGGACTATAGTCCTACACACCTGACTGGACTGTTCTGCATGGCTATGGGGCACATCATCAAGGACGTCATTCACAGAGACATTGTTGGGCTCCCGTCCTTTGCTGCTACCCGGGTTGGGCTTGTTAAGGCCAGAACATGGCCCCTAGACATGGTGGACTCCTTTCATACAGTTACCAGGGCAGTTGCTGATGGTACGAGAGTCCACACATCCTACATTGTCCTCTCATTGCCTTTCACCATTCCCCATTCTGGTATTGACAACATACACATCCACCTGCACATCGTACCCTGTGTCTCAGGATGTTATGCTATGTGGCTCATGGACAGGACACACAGTGAGGCCAGCATACCATAGTATCTACTACATGTCAGGTACATTTGGCATACCACGGTCCTCAGTCATAGGGCCCCTCATGTTCAGTATATGCTTCCCTGCGGAACAGGCTGGCACAGGGGACTTTCCCTGCCTAGCATTCAAACCCCTACATACCAAGTGCCATGATTGCTCCACCAGCTGATACTGACGCCAACCATATGGGTGTCGCTGTGACAGATACATAATATGACTATCATGGCATCAAGCTGCATGACACAAGGTGCATGCACATCACCTTTGCATTACACCATTCACCCACTGACTATCACATGGATGGTAGTCCCCTACATACATATCACATTGTACATGTTTGCAGTACACACATATGTCGAAACCACTCCTGTGGTAACCGTATTGCCACTGTGGCATGGATATCCTTCTACGTGGCCACACCTATCTGTACTGGGTGTGTAGCTGGTACATAGGCACCCATTGTACCTCTGAACTCAAGACATCTACACACATTCAAGGGTACACCACCCCATTTAGGGTGTACCTTACACAACAGCTACAGCTTTACATGCCACAACATTAACACACCATGATGTTTACTGAGCTCCGACAGTTTAAATATGCGGCTGCACTACAGACACCACATCTGTACACATTTGCATACTACATACTCAGGGGTGACCTCTACTGATCAGACAGGGCCCATGTCCACAACATTATTGATGGATATACTCCTCATACGCGACATAAGCAGAGGCCACTGTGACCAACATGCTCATGGATATGTGCACACATGCCACAATGAGTGGGATGTGCTTTTGGGTTACATTCCCAAACCGGACACTCACCATGCTGTGGAACATAAGTCCTATGTACATCACGCAGGGACACTCAGTAGCACTGTTCATGTGATACCTCTCTTGGTGGTTGGGAGACTAGGCCTGGGATCACTGCAGTGGCTGTACTGTGCAGAGGTGCAGGTGACACCTGGCTCTGCTGTTCACAGGACACTACCCTGGAGAGGTGCCATTAGTGTGAACACTGTAGTTGTGCTTACACATGGACTTGCCAGACTGCATAGTACCCCACTATGCACCTGTGCAGCTATTACATGTCCTTTGTGCATGGTTACTTGGTAGCCCTTCCATTTAGATTAGCTATCATGCTATTACTATGTCCCATACCTACAGGCCATATGTATCCTGTTATTGTACATACCAATAGACGATACCTGTGATATGCATTATATGCCTGTTATGCTGTGTAGAATATCTGTCATATCTACCTATAATACTATACATTACACATATTTCACATAGTATCCCATAATGCAAAGCATACTTGCACAGCGGGACCACCTTACATATGTCATTCACGTTATATGTCCATTCACATGCATGCTGTGACAGTATATCAACATATACTATCCCCTGCTATGGCACATCCTTGTTGGACATACCTTACTACTGACGGTGAGTTGTATGGCATTGTTCTGTTTAATGCCCTCATGTAGCATCCCTTGTGGTGTCTGTGCTGTGTACCTTGTGTCCCACTGCTGGACGCACAGTTTCTACAAGCGTTAGTATGCTCAGCAAGACATCACTGCATAAATACCTTTCCCCACTTTATGCATTGCGGACACGTTTAATTAATGCAAACCAGGCTATACATACAGTAAAACTAATTAATACAGATCATGCTATACATAACCTTACATATCGGGTGTTCTACATACCTTGTTGTCATTACAGTGTTTCATTTCTATCTCTCTCACAGTGTTTCAACTGTTATTCGGTATGAGCATATGGTTTGAATGTCTGGCAAGTCATCTTTATATACGTCGATACCTGAAACATGTGGATTCATCCCGCCAGTTGGTGTTCCTTAGTGACTAATTACTTGCATATCAGCTGTGCAGCTACTCCATTCGCCAATTACGCGGTGACAGTGGGGTATAATTGGATTCTCCACTTGGGCGTTGCCTATTTGCCCTACCTTCGGGGAGACGGTCTGTATTGTGTTTTGTTATGTGTAACTGCTACTGCTATGCATGGAGACACGTATAGTTTGGATTCATGTCCCCCGTGGATTGTGTATGACAGGTAGAGTATTTGGTTCAACATGTGGGTGTAACTGTCATCCCAACGTCTGATAACGGAGTATTGCAATCAAAACCTGTAACATGGCTGTTTGTTCCATTATACATCGCCTGCAATTTTGCATGACGCCTTTAATTGTGTTCCTCACACGGTATGTTGAGGGTTCTGCAGATGTAATTGACTGACTGGATGTTTGTGCTGCTATTACAGTTTGTATTGCTTTAGTTTCTAGTGTGGGGGATGTCGGTGGTTGTACGTAACATATAAGGTTTGTGGGCCTTGCATTTCTACACAATCCGCATATATGTGTGTGGGCTCCGTCCCTAATTAGAGAGCTAACAGTTAGTAGACTTATGTTACGGGATTGTACATTGGGCCATTGTTAAGTGGTTTCTATATCATCTGAGGGTGAGCTTGCTACTTGTATACCTCCGTAATTGCAGCGATATATCAGGGGATATGTGTAAGTGACAGCTATCCCTTGTATTTCTGTCCCAGATATTTGCAGTCATTGTGGTTGTGTTGTTAAAAGAGCCTGTTTGCCATGGGTTGCCACCTTTTCATATGGTCATTGTTGGACACTTGCGAGACACAAAGCGGTGTTTACAGGCCAACACGTAGCCACGGTCAGTACACAGGTAGCACATACTTTTATCCTCACTACATACCTATTGTTGTGTGACTTTGGCTACTTATCATATTGCATGTACCATTTAAGTTTCTTACATACAGGCATAACTTTTAAATACGACTGTTACATTATATATGGGACATATTTATGTCCTACCATCTCAGACATTTGCCCTTTGTACTGTTTTATATCAGGACACACCTGCCCAGGGTGGGGCTGTCCCTCCTACTGTGGGACAGGTAGTAACCGTATGCCTATGGCTAGCTATACCCACACCTACCGTACAGATCTGCCTCTGACTTGGCACTAACATACACATGTTGCAGACACACACACACATTACAGTCACACAGAGACGCACACAGCACCCTCAACGCACACTTACACAGACTATGGCACTCACAGACACAGTTGAACACAGTACCTATGTGGACCGCGACACCGGCAGCAGTGACTAACTGTCCCTTCATATCATCATACTATTACTCGCGGATGTACTGTTCCAGTACTGTGTTCTATCGGCCTTTCAGCCTAGTGGTACGCATGTTGGTATGGTACACATTCCATGGTTGGCGGTATCCTATTTATTTGTACCTCCAAGATGTTATGAATGTCGTTGAACTATCTATTATATTTGCAGATATTGCTGAATCCATCTGTATCACCATATATCCCTCTATTGCCCTTTCTATCTGTATTATATATATATGCATACGTGTACATATATATATATATATATATATATATATATATATCAATATATATATATATATATATATATATATATATATATATATATATAGATATCTATATATGTATATATATATATATATATATATATATATATATATACATATATATATATATATATAAATATATATATATATATATATATATGTCTGGCTGGGAACGTGACAGGGACACAGCACCACCATATGCTGTAAGACTCATGTACTGTTCAGGTGTTGGCATTCCGTGTTCCACTGGCTGTTGTGTTTACAATGTTTGAGGGCTGCCTATGTAGGAGTCACACATTGGGCCACCTATACATTACAATTTACAGGTGGTCATGTTTGTGTGCCATCCATTTTACTGTGTGTGCAGGTGGAGAGGTGTCAGTCTGTAGGGGCCTATACTGTCAGAGTATGTGCTATACGTTCCCTCTTTGTCAAGGCGTAGGCATATTGGGCATGCCTCCATCTGCCTACTGGGGCTGGCACAGTGTGTTCATGGTCTGAATCCCTCTGTGCCTGTAATGGCCTTGGCAATTGCAGTGGGCTATGAAGGCCTTCACCATTTTGTCCCTGCTGCAGCTGCTTCCGCAGGATCATATTATGTAGCATGGCACATACTATGATGATGTGGACACATGTGCCTGGAGAGTATTGCAAGGCTCCACCAGATGTATCCAAGCACTGGAACCATGATTTCAGCATCCCGAACACACACTCTATGATGATTTTGGTTTGTGCATGTGCCTCATTATGGCATTCTTGCATGGGTGTGTGTGCATTTCTGATGGGAGTCATCATCCACGGCTCCAGTGCATAGCCAGCACCCCCACGAGATGGCCATGTGGGATATGCCCCCTGACAAATACCTGATACAGCTGTGAGGCATGCCAGATATGGGAATCATGGTAGCTTCCAGGGCTGCCAGCACACACATCCATGATAATGCCCTGGGCATTGCACATGACCTGGCAGTTGATGGAGTGGAATCCCTTGCGGTTTATGTAGCGCCTACCCTGATCACTGGGTGGTGACTTGATTTGTATGTGTGTGCAGTCTATCGCACACAGTACCTCCGGGTATTGTGCCACACGGTGGAAGTGGCGCATATAGCTGGCCAACTCCTCCTGAGTTCTGGGGAAGTATATCTGCTCATTGGCATGTAGTAACATGGCATCCAGGAACTGGTGTATTACCCTGGATGCTGATGCCTGTGAGATACCCATTATATCTCCAGTTGGCCATTGAAAGGTACCTGTGGCCAGTATTCGCAGGCTTACACATACCTTCGTGTCCACTGGGATGGGTTCCCCTCTGTTGTTTCTGGTTCTCAGGCGTGGCCAGCACAGCTCCACTATTTGCTGTAAAATGTCCCTGTCCACCCTGTAATGCTCTACTATCTCCAGGTCATGTAGCCCCTGGTAGGTTACCCTTGGTCTGAACACTCTCCTTCTCCTCCGAGGCCTGCGGTGGTTGTCGGCATCATCCTCCACAACACCATAAGTCTCTAACACATGCTGATGAATCACAGCTATGGCAGCTCCCAACATGTACATTTTAAAAGTTCCCCGTGTGTTTACACCTATGGTGCGGTGTTTGGGAATACACAGGTGTGTGTTGGGTGCTTTCACACTTTATACTATTGTGCTGTGAACACCGATGACGTCATAGGGTGTGTATGTACGATCGTAGCTACAGGTTATCTTATGTGTTTTACTGCTGGAACTACTATTGTGGTGCCTTTGGTGTTGAATTACATTTGCCTGCCGTGGATTACCTCTTGACCTTCCCTTTACATTTCTGCACGTTGCACCTACCATTTTCTGGTGTGCATCCTGCAGCCTACTTTCATTTGTACTTTCCTGGACTTGGCGTATCTTGTGTTATGTGTGCTACTGCCGGTCTGCTGTTGGATTTGCTTTGCTCTGCTCTGTCAGGTCTCCTATCTTTGCAATCCAATACCTCCCCTCCTTTCTTTGCATTCAAATGCCTCCCCTATCCTGTTTTGCAGGTTTCTGCAAGCAGACTTGTCAGCTGCCGTCGATTGGCCTTCGTGGGTTGATTGGTGTTGATTGCTCATTAGTACTTCAATTACCCTACTTCCGCATTTCCTTCTTTTCTTCCCCTGACCTTCCTGTTTCTGCTATTGTTTGCGGTGCGTGCGTCCAATTACTGAGTTTCGGGCACGTTTTCATCCTCGTACACATGTGCTTTTGGCCACCATGTGTGCTCTCAGCTAAATGATTCCTCCCCACCCCTGTCCTGCAGCTTTGCTTAGCAACGGACAGGCCAGATTTGCAATGCTTCAATGTGCTTACAGCTACGGTGGCACACCCCTCTGCTGATGTCATGTATCTCCTCTGAGCCACTCCTCGGTGTTATACCGCTGCGCCATATGGCACAACCTTCATCCGGCGGGACATTTGCGAATCAGTATTATTTGCCTCATTTGCATGTCATTGACTACTAATTCATAGTTACCGCGCCGAACACTATCGCAAGCCCTTAGCAACCCTTGCACCTTGGTTGTGGTGTTCCATGCCTACCATTGTGTATTATGCTGTAAACCTGATTTCTATTATGTTGCGATTTTATGACATTTTTATATTATTTCTTTATGTTACAGCTTCCGCACACATGCCCTGCGGTTGTGCTTTGTGTTTCTGTGAAAATGGTATTAAATGTTGTTATTTATGTGTTGTGCATCTTTTCTTATGCCATTGGCTGTGTATTTCGCCATTGGCATATGTTAACGTTGTGATACCTGGGTCTGTCCCTCTTCCATAGCTGTATTTCGCCATTGGCATATGTTAACGTTGTGATACCTGGGTCTGGCCCTCTTCCATAGCTCCGATGTTCTGTTTGGGAAAATGTAAACCGTGTTTTTTGGTTTACATTTCCGTGGGCTTACGCTACGCCTGCACCACTTCGTGAATCGCTATATGCCTTCATTTGCATGGTGCGACACTGCACATGGGGTGATTAGCATACATACGCTGGGGGCTGCGCAGATCTGGCATATGCCGGTAGTGCACGTGGAATTGGATCATACCTGAATCGCTCGACGGCCATATTTGGTGTTATAACGCCTACGCTATGCATGCGCCTGGCGCAAGCTTCATGAATCCCGGGGTAGTTCTTTCACATTCTAAAACAATGCTTTCTCAAGTTCATAAAAATCATTTAAAATAGAGCTCATATTTAAGCAATACAACAATACGACATCATACAATTTAAAGATTAATCATATTCACTTGTATTTATGAATGAATGAATATGACTAGTTTCTTAACTGACAAATCTGCTGAATCAGATGTTGTAATTAAAATTGCTAAAACAAATTTTAATAACTTGGATGCAGATGAGGCAGATGATTACACTTTAATAGCTGAAAGTAAAGAAGCATTGAAGAACTTACTGATGACTGCTAAAGTAGAATGTGCTAAAACTGGTTGTTGCTCAACATAAAAAATATATTTTGCAAAACAGATGGTAAAGGAGTGAAGGCAGTGACATTTGTATTTTTCTGATTAAAAAGCTTTTGTATATGGTGATTGCCGCCATGAAATAAAAAAAATGCTTAATTTTTGGAAGGAAAGCTATGGAAAATTTGGATAAGATTTTAAAGAGCAAACTTATCACATTGTCTACAAAGGTCCAAGAAAGTCATAACTATGGATTCCCTAGTAGTAATAGATGCCAGTGAGAGTAGGACTACATGTATTCCCTAGAAAATGTACGCTTTTGATCTCTAGTATTACAGAAAATGCCAGAATTCCATGTACTGTAAGAAGATTAAGCTTGTCAATACTTAAGGAATACTTCAGGGAATAAATCCATACTGTTCACTGGAAGTCATGACACAAACACTAAACTCAAATAGTCTGGCTACATAAGCAGAAGACAGGGTTCACTGGAAAAGACAATGATGCTGGAAAAGAAAAAAATGCAAAAGAAGAAGCGGGTGACAGTGGTTAAGATAGATTAACAGAATTACTTAATTACTTAACTAATGAATGTGAATTTGTCAGAAATTAAAGAAGCTGGGGTAGTAAAGTCCTCATGATCATGAAGAGTTAATTTTGACCATGTGTCTAACCATCTTTACAACAATATACACTAAGCTGGATAGTATTAGTGCCTCACTACACTTAATTCTCGAGTTTTGTTCTTGTCTAAGAGGGGCAGCTGCAGTAGTGCAGCGGTTAGTGTTGTTGCCTCACAGCAAGAGGTTCTCCAGTTCAATTCTCAGCTGGGGTGTCTTCTGTGCAGAGTCTGCATGTCCTCCCTGTGGTCGCGTGGGTTTCCTCTGGGTGCTCCGGTTTCCTCTCACATCCCAAAGACATGCAGTAGGTGGACTGGACACTCTAAATTGACCCTAGGTGCGAGTGTGTGCATGTGTGTGTGCCTTCTGTGGATGGTTGGGCACCAAGCTGCAACTCGACACTGTAAAACTCCACTGCCAACCATTAATGGACAGATGATCCACTGTGGTGACCCCTAACTGGGAAAAGAAGTAGAAGAAGGTCTTGTCTAAGATGCCCCATCCGTGAAATCCATGTGTCCATGAGAGTTTTTGCTGGGTGCTCTAATTTCCTGTCATATCCCAAAGAAAGGAACTAGATGACCCTGTATTCTTCTAACTTAACCAGAGCTGTGCATGCCACATATGTAAGTTAGTTTGTCCATGTGCATGTGTGGTGTGTGCGAGTGAATTTGTGTGTGTGTGTGTGTGTGTGTGTGTGTGTGTGTGTGTGTGTGTGTGTGTGTGTGTGCACATTTGTCTGGTTTCTGCTCACTACATGTCTAATAGAATTTTGTTCCCCTCTTGACAGTAAAGTGGATATAGCAGCTAATGAGAAATTCTCACATGGGGTAAGTGACTAGGCTTAAAATGACCCACAAAGGCAGTTAACTTATTATTAACCTATGAATCTATATTGGCTCAGTTTGGCAGAGCTGCTCTGAGTTTGGAGAGTTAGCTAGAGACCTGGATTGAATATCAACTAAATAAGAGGCATCCACTGTGATCTACAAAAAATAAATATATTTGAAGATTGACTGCACATTTTGAACTGTTTTCTGCTGAATTACAATTCATTTTTTTTTACTTTTATTGCTGCTTTAACTATTATTTCCTCCACTTTCTTATCCTAATTCTACTGTATCTGACAGCATATGAGGGTAGATTCAGATCTGCTGAATCTAGACTGTTTGGTATTACTCAAGCAATAAAACCAGCAGACCTACATTAATAAGCCATTCCCACACCCTTGTGGCAGAAGTGTGCAACCCAGGACACATTTAATTTGAGGATTGTTGGTAGAAGGCTCAATTTTGGGCTCTCCCATAGGCTAGTTAGAGTTACAACTATTTAATTTCATTTATATTTAAGCACCACATTTGTGCATAGCTGTGCATTGCACAGCAGGGTTTGACACTGCTTTGTATAGAAGCAAACACTTAGAAAGACAAATTTTCCCTTGATAACTGCTAAGGAACCCTTCTAAACTTCCTTGATCAATGCAGTTGTGCACTGCTGCACAGAGAACAACTCAGCTGTGCATTTGGATGCAGGTTTCTACTCCTAAACCTCCTCATAGATTTGTTGATTTTCCTAGTCCTGCAGCAAAACCTTGTCCCTCTTGCCCACCCCCTACTTATTACAGAATACTCCTGACATAATGGATAGACAGTTTCCCACTGTTTCTCCAGCCTTCTGATTGATATGGGCACCCTGAGGCAATTTAGCAATTGCCTCATTTTTACTGACAGCTTATTACTCCTAAAACACACAAATATAAAATGTGTGACGTATCTATACCATGAATCTGAAACTAATGCTCTCTCTCTCTCACATAACAACACACTAGATATCAAACAGGTTGTCAGAACAGACACAAATGTCACCTATTCCACACACCATATGCACAACACATAAACCCACATACGGAGGTACCTACTAGAAATTTACCAAAAGAGCAGAGACCTCTGAAGTGCAAACCTTTTGGACACAATACAGTCCCAACAGAATCCACCACATATAAAATCAAATGCATCAGTGTCTCACCCAATAATCCCCTAAGGCAAAATACCTCAAAACCTAATGTCTTGGTCATAGGCGACTCCATAGTGAGACACACAGATGTCTGCCCCACCAGCCTAGATAAGGAGAAGGTCATTGTCACCTGCCTGTCAGGTGCCAGGATCCACCAGATTATGCATGCACTCAAGTCTCTCAACAACAAGCACTATTATGACTCTGTCATAGTCCATGCTGGAGTGAATGACTTGAGATGTATCTCACTGGACTATATGAAGATAGACATGACTGAACTTTCAGATTACATGTCCTAGGCAGTTATATCCCTAGCCCTAAGCAGCACTCTGCCTTCATCCAGGATGATGCCTCAATGCAAACAAAAAATGATTGACTTCAATAATTGGCTTAGCTTCTGGTGTCTAGCCAGGGGATCCAGTATTTGTCAGCCTGGGATGATATGGTCGACAGATCACTCTTCTTTGCCAGAGATTGTCTTCAACTGTCACCTCTTGACTTTTGGTTACTGGTAAAGGTAGTTGCCTTCCCCATTGTGCACATTTTAGGCAATGTCATAAGAACAAAATCCCCAATTTAAAATATCCTCTAGAGACAAACTCAATGTTATGTTGCTAAATGCTAGGAGCCTAAATCAGAAACTGCACTCACTGGAAACACACCTTACTTTGGAGCATGAAGATGTCTGCGCAGTCACAGAGACATGGTCTAAGTCTGCAGAGAGTAGCCTGGCCATACAAGACTGCAATGCCCTCCACACATTCAGACTGCAAAATGAACATGAAAGAACAAAAGAGGAGGTGTATCCATCTTCATTAAAGACAAATACAGCTCAAGACTGGTTAAATAATATGACTCCTTAGAGTTGCTCCAAGTCCAACTAACTGTAGGAGAAACTCCCTGCTCCAATATTGTTAGCTATAGGATCTCCACCATGGACCACAAAACCCACACTGCTTACCTGGACTTACTTGTGTCACTCATAATACAAAAATAACACTTTCACAGGTGTCTATGCCTGGTAAACTTTAATGAATTTCACTTTAAAAACATATTAGAAGAAAAAATATATGTGTTTTTGTCTTTTCCATGAAAAACTTCATCAGATAAAATAGCATCACTTGAGCTAGTTTAAATACTCTACACAATAATACGTTAAACACAAAATATACAATCAATGTTAGCCCTTTTCATTACGTGAATCAAACATTACGTTAACTCAAATACATTAAAAAATAGTCATTCAAAAGTAACCGAGAATTGAAAACTGAGAATTATGCTGTGCCATACTTCAGTACCATAAAATACGGGTTGATGCTGATGAATGCAACACTTGGTATCAAAGAACATAATAGAAAGTATATGTATAAAGATGAAATGAAAAATTCGGTGAACACTTCACCAGATGAAGTAGTATCACTTGGACTAGTTTAAGTGCATTCCATAACAGTGATACTTTAAATGAATGTCATCTAATCAAGAATAGTCCCTTTCATCATGTGATGACACCCCCCCCCCCCCAGCATCTGGCCATTGCATCAGCTCTAATATATTCACAAATATGGTCATTCATAAAATAATCATTTGCGGAGTTAAAATGATACATTAAACACTCTCAGTGAAATCCTAATGTTATTGTGAAATACTGTGCAATATTATTATTTAAACAACAAATACAACTATTAGCAATGCAAATATGAACACATTCAGATCTTCACAAGTATAGATGAGCGGATGCAAGTGATCCATAATAGGAAATTAAGGAAACCTGAACAAGACAGAAAGGACTATCAAAATAATAGAGCTTATCCTTATCCACCTACCTGACAAACATGGGGTACAAAGTATAGTAAAGATAATGTAAATAACCAAAACCAGTGGCAAGAAACAACAGCCATCAATTTGTCAATAGAGAATATTGGCACTTACAATCTGACTGACTCTCAACCCTTCTCTGTGCCACCCAGAACATCTGAGAGACAGAGGAACCAGAGTGACCAATAAGGTCTGGGGCCCTGTTATTTACCACCACAGAGAGATCTGTCAAGATAGCAGGATCAAGGAAACAGGAACAAAAGATGGCACTGAATTCCAACCTAGTAGAAAATGTTGACTCCAGGTTACTTATGAATGATTATTTTTTCAATAAACATCCTTGTGAACGTATTTGAGTTAATGTAATGTCCTGATTGTTGGGGGATGGGTCACCAATTCATGAAAGGGATTAATACTGATTGGGTGTTTAGTGTTTAAAGTATTATTGTGTAGTGTATTTAGATGACTTTGAGTGATACTATTTTATCTGATGAAGTTTTTCATTGGAAAAACGAAAGCGCTTACACATATTTTTTCCTTTTGGATGTTTCTAATGCAAAATTCATTAAATCTTACCAGGCATAGACTATGATGATGGCATTATTTTTGGAAGTTTACAGTCTGTCTTTTTAATTTTGTTCATGTTTTCACTCACAATATAGCCAAACACCTTGATATTGGGTGACTTTTACTATCCTTCCATCGACTGGTAAACATAATGAACACAAACACACTCGGCCTAATGTTCCTGGACATTGCTAACACAAATGCTCTGGAACAGATAGTCTGCACCCCCATAAGGGGCTCAAATGTCCTTCACCTAGTACTCATCAACATAGGGGATTGCTGTACCATCCCATGTGTGGGACCCTCGCTGGTAAAGTCCGATCATATATCAGTCTCATTTGAAGTAATGATTGCACCTTAACCCCCCCCCCCCCCTCCCTGGAGCAAAATGGTTGAAAATTTTTGCCAAAGCAAACTATAGCCTCTTAAGTGATGGTATAAAAAAGTGTCAGTCCCCCTACCACCACTGACAGCAATGACTCCTATACTGAGGTGTTCACAAATGCTCCATATAAACACCTATAAAATGTATAGATTCAGTTTCCTAATGAAAAAAAAACAAGCCACCCTGGTTGACATCTAGTATAAATTGGTTATAAAACAAGTTAAAGGAACTGCTGTCAAAGAATAAGAGGGAACAGTCTCAGCAAAAGAAAAACACCCTCCACAGCTTGAACAAACATATTAGACATCTTGTAAAGTCTTCTAAAGTTAGTTACAAAACTAAATTTGCATCACTAGATAAGGATAATCACAAGGCATTCTTTAGCTACATTTGAAATCTAAAAGGGAAGGTCCAGCTTTACGCTGAATTAGTAGTGGATAGTACCACTCATACTGAACCTGAGGACATTGCCAACCTACTAGCAGGCAGGTTTGGTGAAAACTTCACCCCTCTGTTCTCACCAATCATACCTCAAAGCATACCTGCCACCAGTCCTTTACCCAGTATCCCAAAGACCAGGTCATAACTACATTATCCAATGCCAAAAATACAGCATCTATGGGACCAGATAGCATCCCAGGCTGCTTACTAAATGTTCTAAAACAGGAGTTAGCAGAACCACTGGTGACTCTCTTCAACCACAGTCTAAGTACTGGCTTTGTCCCAGCAGAGTGGAAAACAGCTACTGTAATCCCCTTGCACAATGGGGGTCCTTCAGCTGACCTTGGGAACTATAGACCCATAAACCCAACCAGCCTTATCTGTAAGGTCATGGAGAGAGTCATCATGCACTTCATCAACAAGGATATAGACCTTCAAACTCTTGAACCAACTCAGTTTGACTTCTTTAAGGGCAGATCATGCCCGCTATACCTGGTGGACTTTTTGTCACCAAAGCCCTAGATGAAGGAAAACAGTAAATACTTCCTATCTCATCTTGGCCAAAGCCTTTGACACAATTCCCCACTCACGCATCATTGAGAAACTCACCCAGCTGGGGATTAACCCAAATATCATTAGACGGCTAGCCAAATAGCTCACCAACAGAATGCATATAATCAAATTTGGAGATTCCACCTTTAACAGCAGACCTAGTACCAGTGGTGTTCCACAAGGTTCTCTGCTGGGCCCCCTACTGTTTGGAATCTATTTCTCAGAAATCCAGGGAAAGATATATGGCCTGTGGCTTACCAAGTCCACTGAAGACTTCATACTGGGTGCAATCATAGAATCCCCCAATGATGTCAACATTATACAAAATGGGCTCATACAGATAAATGACTGGTGCCAGAGCCAAGGACTTAAACTCAATACAAAAAAGAAGTCCCTGCAAATCACAACATTAATAATACCCAGCTAAGTTCAAATCCAGTGGTGAGAGATTTGGGAATACAGGTTGATAGCAAACTTAACTTTGATCACCGTGTGTCCACAGTGGTAAGGAAGGCCTTCTATATCACACATCTCATAGGTAAGGGTTTGGCATCCAAAGCTGAGGAGGTTATAACTTCCCTGTGCTCGTCCCTCATCAAATCAATAATAGATTACAATACTCCCTTGTGTATGTACCTTACCAGACACCTGCAATAGCTGGAGAAACCTCAGAGGTTTCTCACCAAAAAAGTTCAGGGCCTACAACACATAACCTACATAGTCAGACTGAAGCCCTGTCACTGTAATCTGTATCATATAGACTGCTTAAAAGTGACTTGTCCTTGGCCTACAGACAAGCCTTGAACCCTGCCTTAATGGCTTGGCTTGTAAAGGCCTTAGGGCCAATAGCCTAGTAACCTCCTATGATTATATAATTCTATGATTCTGTGAATGGAATGAATATAACACAGCTTGCCACCTTAACATATTGATAATCTAACATTCTGATCTTTATTCATCTGATGCCATTTATCATTTCCTTACCAGTCTGGTATGACATTATTTTATTAAACCTTCTTAAAAAGGAATAAAAAGTGTATACTTGCAGTCTTGATGAATTCAGGTGACAGTAATTGGTACGGAGAACTGGGAAGTATAAATCATGCAAGCAATTTTATTTTTTCAGAAACCACAAGTGTAGACTATTTGTCTATGGCCCCATATAGTGTATAATGCTGAGAAATGGACAGCTGACATAAGCCAGTATAAACCTTGGAAGTGAAAAGATAGCATTTCATATTTACAAAGCTGGAAAAAATGCCCCTGATATACTGTCTTCCAAATCAGTATTTGGGTGAGAAATAGCAAAGCAATTTTTGAAAAGAACTATGATCTCACTTTCTCTCACACTATGTGTGATTTTTAAGAAAGGAGGCTGGGATGAATAAGGAACTTACTTTATTAGTTATCTGGAAAGGAAAATGCTAATTTCCTTCTGGTAAAGCTTTCCAAGTCAGTGAATGATTCCCTGCATGCCAATGTGTGGAGAATTTCCATTTCTGCTGCACATGCTTTTCAGTTAGTATTGATAAGTTAATAACTCAAGTCTTTTTTGCAAACCCTGGACCCCACTCAATTTGGGTTTGTAAAAGGTAGATCATGTCTACTAAACCTGATTGACTTCTTTGAAGCAGTTGCTAGAGCCGTAGATGAGGGTAAGGTAGTGTACACAGCCTATCTTGACCTCGCCCAGGCTTTCAATACCATCCCCCACTCTGGAATTATAGATAAACTCACAAAACTGGGCATAAATCCCTATGTCACAAGATGGGTGGCCAACTGGCTCACTGACAGAACCCACACAGTAAAAGTAGCTGACTCCAAGTCCGACTTCAGACAAGTGACAAGTGGAGTACCACAGGGTTCGGTCCGTGGTCCTCTCCTGTTCAGCAACTACTTCTCTGAAGTGTAGGCCAACACAGAAGGTCTTTGGCTAACAAACTTCACAGATAACTGCAAACTGGAAGCCATAATAGAATCACCTAATGATGTAGACATTCTACAAAAGGGTTTTACAGAGACAGATGCTTGGTATCAAAGTCATGGCCTCAAGCTCAATGCCAAGAAGTGCATTGTCATCCCCTTTGGGAAAAACTCGATACCCATGAACTACCAGATAGGCTGTAGCTCACTAAACACTGAAAGTGTGATAAGAGACCTAGGGACAGAGGTGGAAAGTAGTCTCTCCTTTGATAACCACATCGCCACAGTAGTCAGAAAATCCTTCTATGTGGCACACCTCATCACAAAAGGGTTCTCTTCTAGAAAAAAGGAGGTCATTATTTCTCTCTACTCATCCCTCATCAGACCCATTATAGAGTACAATGGCCCATTTGGCATGTATCTCACAAGACACCTATAACAATTGGAAAGGCCACAGAAATACCTCACTAAGAGGACTACCAGACTCAAACAGATGCCATACACAGACCGTCTCAAAAAACACCAGCTCTACTCCATCTCATATCACCTACTCAAAGGCGATCTCTGCCTAACATACAAAGCTATGCCAAACCTAGAGCTGTTGGACATGCTACACCTAAAGAAATCACAATCTTTCCAATCCACACGCTCCAGGGACCTAAACCTTGTCATCACAATAAACAGAACATGCTGGAGAGATAGATTCCTGTCCCATAGACTTCCCATACCCTGGAACAAACTACCCATTCATGTCAAGCAAAGCTCCTCACTGGCCCTCTTTAAGAAAAACCCTGATGACTGGGTGGGAAATAGAAAATTCACCCCAGGGATCACTTTTGTGGCACTGCTTGACAGGGGCACAAGAAAATGATTTTCTTGGGTGATGAAAGCCAGGGAACCTTTTTGGCTAGGCTTATATAGGTCCTAGGGCCAATAGCCTAGTACCTACCTATAAACCTATGAACCTATGTCATACTATTTTGCCAAACAGAATAGTGGTTATCCTGTCATGGTGATATCACCCTGTTGCAACCATTCGTGGATTTAATAATATATGTTTATTAAATGTCAAGGGATTTACACACATCTTCATCAGTAACAAAGCCAATTTACGAGACAAAAAATGCTTGGAATAAATATTGACAGACACATTATCTTTCCAGATCAGGTAGGCATAACAGGGTATGAGTCCCTTGCAGATCAATGAAGTCACTTTCATAATGCTTTCAAAGCAGCTGTCTAAATGCCAGTAGAGATGCTAATAGTCCAAAAAGAGGATATTAGTATGCACAGTGCCCAGGTAAGGCTTACTTGGTACAGGGCAAGCACTATAACCTGTCACTTTCCCCATTTTATCAGTGAAACATTTAAGTCTGTAATCAGCCCAAGTGATTACCTTTCATTTATTCACCAGTCCTGAGATGAAGTGTCTAAGGATAGGGTACAATTCCTTCACAGCAGGGGAAAGATGAAAGTAGGAACAAGAAATTAAGATCCTTGTGATTCCATAAAACAAAACCTTCATCAGGTTCAGTATGATCCAAAGTCATTACAGCTCTTTCACCAGTACTAATGTCACATGAAGCCCCTTTAAATACCACAACACACTCCATTACCATCTCTATTTCTATGTACTTGCCTACCGTCTCTGAATTATAGGAAGTCACAGAGTAGGGCAATATGGATGAGGCTGATTCAACCACAGCCCAGAGATGTCCAAAATATCATATGTACCTTTACACATGCCTACAGTTTTTCCATCTTTTTAAAAACACCCACCATTCTTATCAGCAATATCTGTTTGCAAAGGCAGTGTAAGTTGACACACAGATGACAGTTTGAACAGATACAGCATGCAGTCCCAGGATAGATACAGCATTCATAGGATAGGTAGTACCAGAACTACCAGTTGTGTTATGTAAGGTGGTAGTGGGTTATTGTAATGTTGTATAATGTGTGACACTGAGCACTGTCATCTATGCTAAAATGATTTGGATATGCCAAGGAAAAGAATTCAATCAGAGATAAATTAATACCTGGACACAAGTGTTATGTGAGAAGGCCTTACTAGGATTTAATTCAACACTAAGTGTACATAAGAGGATTTCTGGTCAGATCTAGCTCTGTGGGAAAGAGTATGTTGCCATCAGAAAGCAGAAAATGGTAAAGCACAGTTAAGCTGCATCTGTTAGATTAGCATCAGTAACCGTAGGAACAGTTGCCGAAAGAAGGCTGCAACAAACAAGTTACCTCATCATTGCATTTAATTCCCTAAACAGTAAAAGAATTGCTCTAAAGTAGGATAAATATAATTTTTAATGAATTGTATATTGGTCTGTGTGAAAAGGAAGCAACACAGTTAATAAGAAAAGTGATGCAAATAAAGCAAGTATATAAACCCATGGTTGTGCAAGCAAAACATTTAAATACATTTAACCTTCATTGTTTATGTATATATTCATAGATTTCACACATGGGTTGCTAGATCGCTATTCACATTGATGACTCGGAGAATATGGTCATGCATTATATGAATTTAACAAGTTTATAAGATATTAATTTAACAAGATTTATTCATAATTACAGCCACATACAGTGTAGACCTACAATTAGAAAGTCTATTTCTGATATTAAAATTGTAATGCTTTAGCAACCTTTGCTATGGATCCTTTGCAGACAGAAATGTACTGTTATGTCTTGTCTTACAACTAAACAATTAAACCTTAACTCCAACTATAAAGAAGCACTTTATTTTATCTTTAATCTAAATTCTCATAGTAACAATGCTCCTACCTTACCTATTACCTTAAGCATAATCCAAACACAGAGATATCACAAACTCTCAAAGCATGCCTAAATACCTCATAACCCAAACCAGAAACTTATATAAAAATACAAGTTCAACCAGCTGTAAGTCTACCAAAATACTTAGGTTGTAAACCTGTGGGTGAAGCCATCCTTAACATAAACTGGCTGGTGAAAATATCCCTGTAACTTTTATTTAATGTACCAAGTCTGAGTACAATATTAATTTTATACCAAGCTGTAATTATATTCATGGGATAGTTACAATATGATTCCAGCTCTGAGCTATAGCTCTTTAAATACCCTTATGTTATAAGTCAAAATTCTATACCTTAGCAAAGTCTAACTGTAATGCTAAAAGTACTATTTACCCACTGAAAAGTGTTAACAATATGGATGCTGTTACCACCCAAATATCTCATTATTTATATCTAAATTTAGGGACACGGGAATGCAAGACATTATGACATAGTTACCCGATGGTCATATGATTTTCAGTGACATTTGTTCCAACCATTCTCAGTATCTCATATAAAGAATGATTTTGGTTAGCACTGGTGGGGACTTCCCATACCATTGTCTCAGTTATTCCTTCTCACCTATTTTTTCATAATATAACTTTTTTTTTACCTTCTTCTAATTGTTTTGCAGAGCCATCTTATAAGATTGTAAATATTTTGGGGGTATACTTTGCAGATTTCATCTCCCACTTGCTACATGTTTTGTTCCTGTTTTTGGGACATGGCCTTACTCTTCATCATCTCCCATGTCTTATTCAGTGCCATGAGCTAGTTTTTGTTTCAATGCTCATTTCTACACTTTCTTCAGGTGTCAGTAGTTCCAGCATGACAGACATATTTTTGAGGAATTGTTAGTATTCCAGAAAAAAAGGTTTTAGCTATCTCATACTTAGGCCCAAATAGCTGTTTTCTTCTAACTCTATAAATGTTGCTTTTATGCATAAAGTTAGACAAGCAGACTTCAAGCAAGCTGAGATATAATATCCCTAATATATGTAATGAAGTGGGATGAAATGCGTTTAAAAATGTGTCAATCACCTCCAGAGCCAAGGACTGAAGCTAGGAGCAAACTTGTTTTGTAAAGGACCAAGGAAAGTAATGTTCCTGCAGGCAAAATTGTTGAAATTGCATTATTCGCAATTAACAAAAGCGGGGCGAGGGGGGGGTTGAGCACCTCGGTTTCAATCACTCTAATCTGGCCATCTCTGCAGAATGTACATTTTGTAAGAGGGAGGAAGAAGAAAACAATTGATTTTGCAGGGAAAAAACCCCACTATTCACCGTTTCTACAAATAATTGCTACCTCAGGATGATTATCAGAAGTAGTAGATAGTATGGGGGTAAATGAGGCTTGACCTGTGCCTTAAACTCTAATTTAAGACAAGTATCTTGTCATGGTCTTCTGATGGCTATTCTCTGGAATTACTGTGAATTTCTCACAGTTTGGTATGGTAATCCTACAACTTTAAGTCGTACTTTTTTTTTTCGTAAACCATAGTTTCACAGCAGGAAACCAATAGATAGTATTATATTTATCACTGAGTTTAAAGTTATAGTTGCAATGAAAGATTTGACATTACTATTTATATGTACTTTGAAATAAAAATAAAAGTAAAAATAAAATCCAGGATCCCAGTTAACCCAGGAGACTTTAGGAACTATTCTAAGGTAGACTTACTACTGTTAAGTGATAACCTGGCAATATTCCAAGATCAAAATAAAAATAAAAATGTAAAGACGACCAACACAGATATAAAACAAAGGATTTGAAGTACAAAGTTAGTGTTTTCACAGCAAAACTGCTGCTTCATCAGGCTTACAATAAAAACAGTCAAGACAACCATCTGTATATAAAAGTCACATGACATATCTAATTGAAAAGTTCAATGAGATAATTTCATCTCTTTCAAAACAGGTTTAATGGAATCACGCCCATTCAAGCCTGGGTGTTTGTCAGCATTTAGACTGACAATCCACCTTAGTTCTGTACATTCTGTCAGATTCACTAAATCACCAAGCCTCAGACTTTCCCATAGCATTTCCAGAACAGCAAACTTAAATTTATGTTAACTGCCATTTTCAGTAACATGCTTGGCCGGTGCATTAGTTTGTTTACCTTTATTGATATCACCTGCATGTTCCAAAATTCTCTCCCTTAAACTACAGTTAGTTTTTCCAACATAGTAACAATCACAGGTTATGCAGGTAGCACAATAAACCACATTCTCAGTACTGCAACTTGCAAAACATTTCAATTTCAACCTCCTGTTCATAGATTTTAAGTACAGAGTAGTTGTATTACTAATAAAAATACAGGCAGAACAATGCCGGCAAGTAAAAGTACCTGAACTCTCAGCCCTGATATGAGATTTAACATGTTGATTTTTATAACACAGTTGACGTTTCAGGGAGAGATTGTTTTTAAAAGAAAATGTAGGCACAGGACCAACTATGTCAGCTACAGCATCATCCATCAAGAGTACAGCTGATGTTTTTTAAACACATTATACAACTCACCAACATTACTGGAGTATGTGAGAGGCATCCTAACTGTTTATATGTTATTGTTAGTTAGTTGTTCAAAACTAGCATTTTGAGTAGAGAAATAAGGTAGTGTAAGTGAATTTTTAAGGTCATAGACTTCATCCATAGTTTTATATACTTCCGACTCTGTATAGCCTCTATCAATGAAGACACAAGCCATCTGACTTAGTGCAGCCTGAGCTTCATCTTCCTTGTCATGCAACCTCATAGTTTGTAGAAATTGGCCTTTAAGCACATTTTTGGTTATGTGTCATGGTTGCATACTTGATTTGTGTAATTAATTGTTACGTCTGCATGTTTTTTGTAAATAGTTGTACTAAAATTCTTGTTCATCCATTTTAACACACACATCCAAAAAAGGTTAATACTGGATTCGGAGTACTGATAACAAAACCTAAGAAATGTCATAGTTGAATGCAAATATTCAATAAATTGACTCAGTGATTCAGCTGTTCCCCTCCAAACGACAAAAACATCATTAACAAATAGTTTGTAGTAACATAAATGACTAACAAAGGGATTGTTATTATGTACAAATTCATGTTCCCAATCTCATACAAAGATTTATGAGTGAATTCTACTCATGGTCCAATATGTTTGTAGATAGATCTGGACTGCTTCTACTGACTCAAGATATAACTTCACTTTTCACAGTTATACTGAATGGCCTAGGTATAGAATATATAAGAGGTTTTTTAACCCTGGTAGGTCGGTTTTATAGGTTCATAGGTTGGTACTAGGCTATCAGCCCTAGGGCCTATACAAGTCTAGTCATAACAATTCCCTGGCTATTTCTTCCCACAATATTTACTTCCCTGGACCCCTGTTTAGCAGTATGACTGATGTGATCCCTGGGGTGAATTTCTTATCTCCCATCCAATCGTCAAGGTTCCTTTTGAAAAGAGCCAAAGAGGCACTCTGCTTGACATGTATGGGCAATCTATTTGAGAGTCTGGAGAGTCTCTGGGTCAGGAACCTATCCCTCCAGCATGTTTTGTTCATTGTGATGACAAGGCTTAGATCCCTGGAGCATGTGGCTCTGAGGGATTGGGATTTCTTTAAGTGTAGCATGTCCAGCAGCTCTGGGTTTGACATGGCCTTGTCTGTGAAGCAGGGATCGCCTCTGAGTAGATGATATACGACATTATAGCTGGAGTCTTTTTAGATGGTCAGCATAGGGCATCTGCTTTAGGCCTGTGATTCTTTTAGTGAGGTATTTCTGTGACCTTTCCAGTTGTTGCAGATGACTTGAGAGGTACATACCAAACGGGGTATTGTATTCTGTAATGGTTCTAATGAGGGATGAGTAAAGTGGGACAATGACCTCCTTTTTTCTGGATGATGTTGTATCAAGAGCCGGAGAAAAGTATATTTGATTTGTGCTTTGTTGGAACTCATACTTGAAAGTACCATTTTTATCTTTCATGACAAGTTCTTTTTGCAGAAACTGGGAGTGGCAATGGGGACTGTCTGTGCAAATTCTTATGCCAACATGGTATTGGCTTATCGGGAACATGAATTTGTGCATAATAAAATCCCTTTGCTAGTCATTTATGTTACTACAAATTATTTGGTGATGACGGTTTTGTTGTTTGGAGGGGGACAGCTAAATTGTTGAGTCAATTTATTGAGTATTTGCACTCAACTGCGGCAATTCTTAGGTTTTCTTGCCATTATTCTGAATTCAGTATTAACTGTTTGGATGTATGTATTAGAATAGATGAACTTAAGAATTTTAGTACAGATATTTACAAAAAAACTTGCAGATGTAATAATTTAATACACAAATTGTGTATGCAAAAATGTGCTTAAAGGACTATTTTTATGAATTATGAGGTTGCATGACAAGGAAGATGAAGCTCAGGTTGCACTAGGTCAGATGGCTTGTGACTTCATTGATAGAGGCTATACAGAGTCGGAAGTATATAAAACTGGATGAAGTCTATGCCCTTAAAGATTCTCTTACACAACCTTATTTCTCTACTCGAAATGCTAGTTTTGAACAACTAACTAACAATAACATGCAAACAGTTAGGATGCCTCTCACATACTCCAGTAATGTTGGTGAGTTGTGTAATGTGTTTAAAAAACATTGGCTGTACTCTTAATGGATGATGCTGTAGCTGACATAGTTGGTCCTGTGCCTAAATTTTCTTTTAAAAACAATCTCTCCCTGAAAGGTCAACTGTGTTATAAAAATCAACATGTTAAATCTCATATCAGGGCTGGGAAATTAGGTAATTTTGTCTTGTTGGCATTGTTCTGCCTGTGTTTTTATTAGTAATACAACTACTCTGTACTTAAAATCTCTGAATAGGAGGTTGGAATTGAAATGTTTTGCAAGTTGCGGAACTGAGAATGTGGTTTATTGTGCTACCTGCTTGACCTGTGATTGTTACTATGTTGGCAAAACTAATTGTAGTTTAAGGGAAAGAATTTTGGAAAATGCAGGTGATATCAATAAAGGTAAACAAACTAATGCACTGGTCAAGCATGTTACTGAAAATGGCAGTGAACATAAATTTAAGTTTGCTGTTCTGGAAATGCTATGTGAAAGTCTGAGGCTTGGTGATTTAGTGAATCTGACAGAATGTACAGAACTAAGGTGGATTGTCAGTCTAAATGCTGACAAACACCCAAGCTTGAATGGACGTGTTTCCATTAAACCTGTTTTAAAAGGATGAAAATTACCTCATTGAGCTTTTCAGTTAGATATGTCATGTGATTTTTATATATAAATAGCTGTCTTGATTGTTTTTATTGTAAGTCTGATGAAGCAGCAGTTTTGCTGTGAAAGCGCTAAGTTTGTACAATATAAATCCTTTGTTTTATAACTGTGTTGGTCGGCTTTACATTTTTATTTTTATTTTATAGTTTCTTGTGTATTTTGTTGACCTTAACTGGACAGTGGCACTTTCATATTTCAATATTCCAAGATCCCCAAACCCTGTGAACATTGCTGTCTATGCAGAATTATTCACAGAACCCCTATATAAATAATTGCGTAGAGACAGCTGTACCTTCCCAAAGAAAGTATGGATTTATCTCAAAAATAAACTACAAAGGTGGAATCCTAGTATTAATAGGTGAAAACTGTGGCAAAAATTAGGAAATGCAAGGACCAGCAAGACAAAAACTTCCTCAGCAACCTAAATAGAAAACATGGAGATTTGGTTAAGTCCAGGAAAGCCAAATTTTAGGTAAAAGTAACCTCCCAGGTCAAGGACAGTCACAAGGCTTTCTTCAGCTATGTATTCAACCTAAAAAGCATTATACAGCAATGTGAAAATGGATTGATAGTAGAGTCACCTATAGTGAAGATACAGCAAATCTACTGGCCAGCAAGGCGCCCCTCAGCAAATACCTTCAAAAATAACTTCCCCAGATATCAGTATCACTGAGAAAAATTCCTGAATGTACTCTTAAGGCCAAAAATACCACACCACTATGCCCCAGTCATATCCCGGGATATCTCTTTAATAGCATGAGACATGAGCTATCACAACCACTAGAAACACTATTTAACTATAGCCACCAGAGAGGCTTTGTGTCAAGTGAAAACATTATTGCAGCTGTCATATAGGGCAGGTCATGCCTAATCAACCTGGTAGACTTCTTTGAGAAGATCACCAAAGCAATGGATGAGGTAAAATGGTGCATGCTGTCTACCTTGACCCGGACAAGGCATTTGACACAATACCTTCTTCAGGCATTATATACAAACTCACAAAATTAGATATAAACCCAGATGTCATCCAATGCATAAACAGCTGGCTCACACATATGACCCAAGACTTTAGTATGGATAAGTCTACCTCCATAAAGTGACTGGTTTCTTGCAGATTCCTTCATGGCTCTGTGATAGGTTCACTCGTTTTTGGAATCTACTTCTCAGAAGTTAAGGACAATGTCAATGCCCTTGTCAGATTAGATGTAGTTACAGAATCCCCCTATCACATTGCATGAATGTTCTGGAGAGGATGATTGATAAACAAATATGTAGAGTAGTAGAAAGTAAGATGGAAAATGAACAGTTTGGATTCAGATCAGGATGCAGCACGACTGACCCGATGTTTACAGTGAGACAGATACTTGAGAAGATGCTAGAAATGAGGAAAGAATCCAACCGGCCATTCCTAGACATAGAAAAAGCATATGACAAGGTCCCAGGAAAGCTGATTTGGGCAGTGCTGTAGTGGTTTGAAGCCCCATAAATATTGGTAGAACTAGTGCATGCTATGTACAAGGAACCGATTACTCAAGTATGAACAGTGTTTGGTCTCACAGAGGGGCTCCCAGTGAGAGTGGGTCTACACCAGGGTTCAGCTCGTATCCCACTGCTGATAATACTGGTGATGGACTACATTAGCAAACAGGTCAGAGGGGACAGATCAACAAAGTTGCTGTATGCAGATGATGTGGCATTACAAGCAGACTCTGATCAAGAACTTCAGCAAAGAGTAGGGGAATGGAATGCTAAACTGAAGGCACATGGGATGAAAGTGAGTACAGATAAGACATCTGTAATGGCAGAAAATGGGGGAAATCAGAAGAAGCTAAGAATTGAGATAGAAGGGAAACTAGTGGAACAAGTTAACAGCTTCAAGTATCTGGGAGGGGGTGGATAAGGAGAAGGGAAGTTTGAATGATGAGGTCAAAGCTAGAATCAGAGGAGCTGCAGCCAACTGGTACAGGGTGTCAGGGGGTAGTTATGACAGAAGAATGCCAAAGAAGTTGAAAAGTAAGGTGTGCAAAACAGTGGTGCATCCAGTACTACTGCATGGTACAGAAAACTGGGTAGTAAAGGCAGAGCAGATGAGGAAGTTAGAGGTGATGGAGATGAAGTGCCTGAGATGGGTGATAGGATGCATAATGTGAGACAGATGAAGAAATGAGGACATAACAGCAGAAGCCAAAGTAGTCCCAGTTGCTGAAAATGTCAAAGAGAACAGATTACAGTGGCTCAAGCACATTTGCAGGCAAACAGAGGACAATCTAGTGAAAATGATTTGGGACAGACAGGAAGAAGCTAAGAGAAAATGAGGGTGTCCAGCAAAGAGGTGGATGGATTGTATGACAGTAGACCTGTGACATCCAGGCATGATTGTTGAAGAAGGTAGAAGAGTGGCATTGAATAGGGGAAGATGGTGAAAAGTGACACAACACCCCAACCCCATGTAGAATATGGAAAAAAGGCGGTTGATAATGATGATGATGACAGAATCCCTCAAAGACACAAATACCCTCCAAGAAGAACTGACACAGACTAATAACTAATAACTGAAGCTAGAATCACAGACTAAAAACTTAATGGCAAGAAATACAGAATAATATTCTTTGGGTAAACAACTTTCCCTGAAAACTACCACATTTATAGTGTACTCCTTAGAGAAGACCCAGGAGTCAGGAACTTGGGAATGCATTTAGACAGTATCCTTGCCTCCAACCAGCATGTGGCTACAGTAGTAAGGAAATCATTCTATTTTGCACAACCTGTAAGCAAGGCTGTGGTAGCTAGGTTCAAGAAATTCAATGTTCCACTGTACTCAGCTCTCCTCACACCAGTCATTTAATACAACATCCCCTTCAGTATGCATCTGACCAGGAATATACACTAACTGGAATGGACATAGAGGTTCCTTAGAAAAATAATACAGGGCATTAATGGCAAGCCCTACATAGACTGCCTCATAGCTCTATTCCTGTACTCTATCACCTATAAACTGCTGAGAAACAATCTGTGCCTGGCATGCAAGGCATATTCTGATCCAACTCTGATGGACTTGCTACACATTCACAAAACAAATACCTATAGAATTATCTGATCTGTAGACCTAAACTTCATCTGTAACATTAATAGGACATGCTGGAGGGGCATGCATGTATCTCCGTGACCACCCTCTCTGAAACAGGCTTCCCATCCATGTGAATCAGAGATCCTCACTTACCCAATTCAAACATAAATTGGACCACTGGATAGGTAATTGAAAATTTACCCTTGGTTTGGTAGCTATGTCTCTAATAGATAATGGCAGACTGAAAATGCTTGACTACTAAAGCCTAAACCTAAGCCTACAAACACTCAAAATATGTCACCTATATATTGAAAGCATGGCTAGAGTTAAAAAAGGCCCCAGGGGTTGTTAGTCTTGCATACACCAATGAACCAATGATGTTATAATGCAGTGGTGCATGAACTTTTTGTGAGGAAGGCCACTGCACAAATTTTTAATGCATCTGCCGGCCACCTCAAAACATAATAAGTCATTACGAGTTAACAATAGGTACAGGTGACTGGCATTTTTTACTTAAAACAGCAGTCATGAAATTGCCTGTTTTCTACATCAACTTTGCATTTAACTTTATTGTGGCTTACAGCCATAACTTATTACAAACTCTTGAAGAAAGTTACTACTGTTTACAGACTACAAGTTATAAACAAGAAAGAATAGTTATTTCCACAGCTAAAATTAGAGGTGTGTGCAACTGCAATCAATTAGGTAAGTAAGCACACGCTGGAAAGTTTGCATGACTGGAGTAAGGCATAGCATTTTTTTCACTTTTTTAAAAAAATTTTTGGTTACTCTCTGGGGGCTGGATGGTGTTGCATCGAGGTCTGGATTTGGCCCTGGGACCAGACATTGTGCACCACTGTTATAATGGTTTAATGTAGGTATAAACATTCATTGACTTCCATATTTATGCTTGGAGTTACAGCTGGAGATAGGACACAGCTTTAAGAGGGTAAAGCTTAGAGTTACAAACATAGTTAATAGATAGTATATTTCCTGAGGTTCACTGTAAACATTATATATGTGTCTCATAGTCTTAGTTTACTTCAAGTCTGGGGATAATATGCGACCTTATGATTATAATGAAAAATAATGTCATATTTTCCACATTTTTAGCACTGCATATGACCCCCCCCCCCATCTATGGCATACATTTGCTCAACTGTATGCATGTTGTACAGTATTTTATATGGGTACCAAAATACAGTAAATCTGTTTATTTATATTAATGAATGCCGTATAACAGAATATCCTAATAATGTAGCGCATGTACGACTTGAGATGGCAATATTTTTTTAAAGCATTTTAGACATAATGAAAGGAAACCATGGAGAGTTTTCAAACAGGAAATAGAACAAAACATATGTACATAATACTTTAGTTTACAAAAAAAAGAGACACACTAGAGTATCATAACTTATAATATAATAATTTGTTCGTTCTCATGGTTGTACAATGAAAGATGCATTTTGAGAACTAATTGAAAAATAGAACTATACACACTATATAATCCCACAAAGTCTAATGAACAAATTTCTGGCTTCATAAACTGAAGTATTGTTGAGCACAGAAAATGAATATTGAATAAGTCTGAAAATGATGTAAGAGGAGTTCTGGGAAATAAAACAGCAAATTCAACTGCCCTGCCTTCATTAAATATTCAGTAGTTATCCAGTCATTTTATCAGCAAACAAGGAAAAATAATAAAATGCACTGTCCAATGGGTAATATGTTTTGTTGGATGAGTCCCATGTGTTTTTCTAATATAAGGAAGCAATCTAAAAACCATAAAACATGCTTGCAAAAACTACCTTAATGTCAAATGCTCAAATCTAACCAGGAACAGATACTGCCCATAGTATTTACTTTTTTAAATATTTCATTCCATGTGAGTTTAAAAAATGTTAAGGATTAAATTTCATGGAACAAAACTAATGTTGCATTTTGACAAGTTTTCATATTAAATAAACTTTGGAAATGTACAGAAATTAAAGAAATGTGCAATTTCCTCTGATATAATTTTTTAAAATGTCATATGTAGCAATTAACATTAGCAGAACATTACCCTCTTGATTAAATTGCACATGAAGATATCTTAACAGAAGGCTGAACAATTTTAAACAGAGGGTAACTTTAAATATGAAAACATGTACTGATTCATGACGTAAGCTAAACTGATTATATAAGCCCGTCATATTGATGCTATATTCCAATGTCTAAAGAATACTTTGAAGGGTTTATCCAGTGTAATACTTTTGGATCTATCAGGGTTTTTCCTTTCATTACAAGCACATGAAATAAATTATAATATACACACACAAAGATATACATACATACATTTACATACATAAAAGCATATAACAATAACTTTTGATTCCACTAGACTATAGTTCAAGCATGAGGACTTGTATATGTCAAATTGCCATAACATTGATAATAGCGCTCTACTCTATCATGCTTTGTCTTTGTTTGCCTTTTTGATTCTTTGTCTCCCTCACAGTAAATTTGAGCAAGTGAAACACAACTTCCTTATCTGACCACTTGCAAGATATAACAAATGGAGACTGTTTTTCAGACACCAAGACTGTAAAGTCTGTTCTTTCCTAGCCACGTAGATCATGGTAAAAGCATTACCCTTCTTGTCTTGTTTCTTTCATATTCGGATTGCAACTGGAGCATAAATAAACTGTTGCTGGGTTAATGAAATAGTGTGCACCTTCTTTATGTTTGTATGCCATTTCAAATTATTTGCCCTTTGTTAACAAATAAATCATTACAGAAAAGTGAATTAAGTACATTTTTTATTTAAATAGGGAGATACAGTTTCAGATGCATTTTACTATTCCTGCTTCTCAGGAGCCCAGATTTTTGCCTGATATTTTTGGTCTGTTCTTAATAACATTAGTGGTTTTCTGGAAAATAATTAAGGACTGAAGTCACTAAATAATGACAGACATTTGAGTTTTGGATTTCATATCCTTCAAAAACACATAATACAAATCTTATTATTCTTTCTAAGTCTGTAAGAGCAATATTTAATTCTGTCCCTAGTTTTTGGCCTTTGTCTCCCCATAATTTTTGCCTTTGTATAGATTTCATGTGCTAAGTTGTTGAGAAGTATGACTATATTTTCTTCATAGCATACAAAATAGGTAAGTTGCATACATATTAGAAGAATGACTTGGTAAATTTAATTTAAAATATTTTCAAAGTACAGCAGGCAGATTTGGAACTTCAATCCATATGAGAGAACATATGGTGTTACAGATGAATAGCAGTTAGAACTGCTTTGTTTCACTGCTTGGATTTGCAGTTCATTTCTCAGCTGATGTGCTTTCTGTGTAGACTTTGCATGTCTCACCATGTTCATGTGTATTTCTGTCAGGCTCTGTGATTTCTTCCCATATTTCCAAAGGTATTTATCAAGGCTGGTTTTTGATTCTACATTTGTACTTGTGTGTGTATGTCAGCACCATGTGCCTCTATGTGCTTCTGTGTGATCATATCAATGCCATGAGGCTTTGTGAGACTCTGTTTGCATGTCAGTGCAACATAGCTGTTTAACTCTCTGTGTAAATATCAGTATAGTATAGATCTGGGAGACCGTGGATGTATGCCAGTGCAGCATAGCCGTGTGACTCTGTGTAAATGTCAGCACAGTGTGGATCTGGGAGACTGTGTATGCATGTCAATGCAGCATAGCTGTGTGACACTGTGTGTAAACATTAGTACAGTGCGGATCTGGAAGACTGTGGATGTATGTCAGTGCAGTAGAGCTCTTAGACACTCTGTGTGTAAATGTCAGTAGAGTTTAGATCTGTGAGACTGTGGATGCATGTCAGTGCTGTGTGGCTATGTGAGACTGTGTGTGCATGTCAGCATTGTTTGTCTCTGTGAAACGGTATGTGTATGACAGTGCAGGATAACTGTGTGAGAGAGTGAGTGTGTGTGTGTGTGTGTGTGTGTGTGTGTGTGTGTGTGTGTGTGTGTGTGTGTGTGTGTGTGTGTATGAGTGTGTGCGTGATTGGGCGTGTGTGGGTGTGTATGGGTGTGTGTGTGTGTGTGTGTGGGTGTGTGTGTGTGTGTTTGTGAGTGTGTGCATGTCAGTGCAGCATAGCTGTGTGCTGTGGGGATTTGGAAAGAATACCACTACTCTTGGTAATTACAAAAGGCCCTTGTCTCCTTGATATAGTATTTTGTGATTCACAGAGACACAATAGCTGCAATAAGAAAAGACATCATTATTCACTAATTTGCATGTCTCTAAATCACAGTTTACTACTGTGAGTACAGATCAGCACTTACCTGTGGCAGTTGTGACACCCCACCCTCTGGACCAGTACTCAAGGATCCTCAATCCTCACCACTGGAACCGGTGGGGGACTTTCACTGGGTGGATAACAGGTACACACACAGTATCTCCAGATGCAGCTCTCTGCATCAAGCACAATCAAGCACAATTTCTCTTAAGAGCACCGATGGAACACAGTCAGTCCCAGACTGGTTTCTCCCTGTTTCTTCAGATCCCCATAAGTCTACCCACTGGCACAGCTATGATTTGAGATCTCAGCTGAGTGTCCAAGGCAAGACCGCAAGCACCCTGTCAGTCCAAACAGTGCTTCATGTCCCTGCCCAAGTAGATGACACACACCCTCCATAAGATTTGATTTACACACACACACACACACACACACACACACACACACACACACACACACACACACACACACACACACACACACCTGGGAAAGGCTGGCACAGGTTTACTGGCTATGCCCCCTATTGCCAAGACTATAAGGTAGTTATGACTGCCACCAGACACTCCTGCCAACTATCTTAAGGCTCTTCCAAGGGTACCCAATATACTGAGTGAAATTAATATTAAAATAAATGGTAGTTTGACCAAAAGCAAGGGTATTAGGAGTGGCCCATACAGTGTGACAAAATAAATATGCAAATACTCTCAAAACTTAAATATCTCTACAAAGATCAGTCACAATAAAAGGTTTAAATATATTTAATAATAAATAGTAAAAGAGCAAGAAAATACTGCATATATTCACAGTGACATCAGAGTTTAAAATCACAGGAAATATTTAAAATAACATTGAAGAACAGGCTCAGACAAATAAAGAAGAACAATATCTAATCTAAGTTTTACTATATTCCTGAGTGAATCAAAGAGAATTATTATTCCCTACTTAATTAATAAAGCAAGGCAGATGATGTGGTGAATGGTTCTTCTTGAGGTCAGGCCCAAGACAGAATACAGAATGCTCAGTCTCACTTAGAAAGTTCTTAAAATAATATCTAAAAATTGCTTCTGGGATAGCTTGCAGAATGACATCACTTCTGGTCATTTGACTTCTGCAGTAGTTCTCATGCAAACCCCCATTGCTGGAAGCTGGCAGGATTTTGTATCTACCTATAAAAATACACACACAAGGGCTTTTGCTCAGACCTGTGGCAGCTGCTGGTAGTCATAAAACAATTTCATACCTCCATGCTTCCAGTTCAGTACAGAAAGCTTCCTAGTCCAGACTTTATGTCTCTGGCTGCAATGAAACCTGTGAGATAGCACCTTTATGGCCTTGCCCATAAAGTGATTTAATTTCAGATATATTTTAAAGTTTTCTTAACTGAAGTTAACCTTCAGGTTTCCTCTGTTAAAACATATACATTTAAACTGTTATAGTAGTGCATGTGCATTTCTGTTCTCTCCAGTAGGGCACACTCTGGATACATTTCAAACCCAAGCACTTTACAAATACCTTTTCATCACAAACATCTGTACAAATCAGTTTGATATACACATGGCATACAGTTCTAATACATTTGTAACACAAGCAGTGTGTATAAATCAGTTTGATATTCAAAAATGACATGTCATTATTTACAAAATTCCAGCTAGCTGTGCTGGCAGTACCTCCTATTATCACAATTATTGGTGGCAGTGGTGGGATCAAGGATCCTTGATTACTGGCCCAATGATGGGGCATGACATATTGGTTTTTCAGTGATGGGATCACCATATCATATATTGGTGAACAGCAGTATGGATGTTGAACTTCTGCAGCCTGTAAGCAGTTGTCACTAAAGACGGTGTTTGTACTCTCATGCAGCCCCACAGTAGCCATTCAGAGTTTCATATCACAATAGTTTGTATTTATTTATTTTGTTAGCTTACTTAGACAGGGAGAGCAGACAAGCATTTCAGTGGAGGATTATGGCAAAGTGACAAGGAGCCAGTTGGCTATTGCAGCCTTAATCACAGCTGCATCCCAGACCATCAACCAGGAAGACAGCCAGACTGGCCTTGGGGACATACAGCTCTCAGAAACAGGACAGTTTGCCATTTCCTCAGAGGACTTAAAAATCCATCTGGAGTTAAAGAGACCTAAACTGGAGTCCAAACATTTAGAATTAGAATCAGCAGAGAGACTGCAGCATTTGGAGGTCAAAGCAGATTCAGCAGAGAGACTGCAGAATTAGGAGGTGGAAGAAAATGAGAGGTAGCAACAACATGAGACAGAGATGCTGACTCTTTGCCAGGGACATGGAGGTAATGGAGAAGGGAATAACCTAACCCCAGAAGCAATAATGGTCAGTAAATGTCTTCCATAATTTACAATTTGATGATAGGAGGTTCTACCAGCACAGTTAACTGGAATTTTGTAAATAATTATCTCCCGGATTCACTAATCATCCATGCAGGACTAGCTTAGTCCTGCACGGAAGTGACTGTTTAAGAGCAGCACAGCAAATCACCATGCATATTAATGAATGCGCACTGCCTGAGCTCCTAAATGGACATGGAGCATGGACGAGTACAGGGGGCGTGTCTAAGAGCAGAGCTCTCACAATATACATGCTCCTGCAATTAAGAACTGCAGTTTAACAACAACAATGAGCGAGACTGCTTATAGGGGGGTTGTACCCACAGCAACATCCTCCAAGTTTATAAGAGCAATAGTTAAACTATAATATAAACAAGTTAATTTTTTTTATCAAACAGATAAACGTTAACAGTAGGTGCGCGGGTTTGCCCATTGCTTAGCTACGTATACTGCAGCTTAAATGGCACAAGAAGATAAATATCAAGATATATGCAAATGAAGCAGTACTGCAATAGTATAGTGGTCAGAGCATTCGCCTTATGAGCAGTCATTCCCGGTTCGAGTCTCACTCCGGTACATTCCATTTTCCATGTCAAATCATGTTATGAACAATATTTTTGTTGCATAACCTACTAAATAACATATATTTGTGAACTGGAGTACTGCATTAAATGCAGATGTGAAGTGTCATTGTAATAATGTTGTAAAATCCACAGATAAACACAAGTATCGCATACAGTATATGTACACATGAATCAGGGATACAAATCGAAGGTATAATGTGTAATGAATGATTAATCCATAGAGTGTCCAAATCCACCACTTTCCCAAGAACACTATTACATTTCTGTCTAAATTAGTGCAGGGGTAAGCAGGAGTAAGCACTATTAAGCGGTATTAACCGGGAATAAGCAGATTTATGCAGTAGTAAGTGGGTTTAAGCCTATTTGCATGGGGGTAAGCAATTTGCACACAGGTTAAGCAATTTTGAAGCTAACTCTCTGTAAGCATATTTAACTGGAGGTTAGCATTGCTTACCTTCACGCAAACCCATGCAAACCTGCTTACAATTGCTCAAAAGAGCCTTAACCACTCTATATCTATATATATATATATATATATATATATATATATATATATATATATATATATATATATATATATATGCTGTTCTGCCCAGAAACAAAATAAACAGCCCTTGCAGGTCTTGAACCTTGTACACTATAGTCACAGTATTTAAATAGTAAGCCATCACAGCAGTACATAAGACTGAGGTAACACCAAACAGATCCTCACTACTAAACTTAACGTGAAAGGAATCTATATAGAGTTTTATGTTGTATAACCTACTACATAACATACATATGTGAACTGGAGTACTGCATTAAGTCCAGTTGTGAGGTGTCATTGCAATAAAGTGTTTAAATCCCCTAATAAACACAAGGACCCCATACAGTGTACGTACACATGAATCATGGATACCAAATACATATATAACATGTAATGAATAATAAATCAATGCCAAACAGCAAATAGTATGCAAATTAAAAATTAAGCAATGCTAAGCTTTGCACAGCCCTGCTTACTAGGTGTAAGCAATGTGTAGGCCAGCTAAATCAGTTTACCCATTGGTATACCCCTTTAAGCAAAGCCAACCTTAGTTAAGCAGGTATGCCCATAGCTTAGCATTTTCAAAACTGTCCAATCACAGCAAAGTGTGGAAAACTGGCCCTATTTAAACCCAACAGGCAGGAATACATCTCATAACTGGTTGCAGCTTTCTCCTGTAGGCGCTATGACAAGTGTGGGAGAGGGAGGGCGCTTTTGGGCAAAGTGCTGGGGCATCCAGGAGTCCAAAATCATGGGAGGACTCCTTGTTAAAGGCCATGACCAGAGACTGATGAAGGGCTAGTACCAGGGCTTCCAATATAAAGCGCAAGCCTGGGACCATCTCACCCGTGACCTCACCAGTACCACTGGCATACCTTGAACTGGTGATCAGGTCAGGCATCACTATGCTGACCTGAAGCAGAGAAAGAGGGAGCTCTTGGATTAGTGGATCCAAGAGGCTAGGAGGAAGGGGGATGTCCCAGCCATGTCTAAGTATCAGTCCACTACCTATTTAATATTTGCCAGCTCATGTATATTATGGATAGGTATGGCAAAATATTCCTCTTATGTCTTTGACAGTGGCAGATAAAGCCCATGCCTGTAGATTGCAGAGGTTGCGTCGTGAGGCAGGTTAGTAATACTCTTGCGTGTACTGTCATAAGAAATAAATCTAAAAGTAGTAGAAAGTTAATTGCCAGTATAAAACCTGTATTGTTTAAGGCATGTACTGAATACACCAGACAATATGGCAGGAAGAGTCACATATAGGTTGTATGTAAACAAAAGGTTAACAGCCTGACAGTAAAGGTCTAATTGCTGGACTGCATGTGTTTACTCTGGTATCATGTGGTAATATAGTGTTGCAGTTTCTTAATAGAACTGTTGTATTAAGCACTGCTACCCACACTGTGCTACATAAATAAAATATGTAGGAATGTCTGTATATGACTTCTGTAATCATAAGAGGTCATATTGTACAACTGAGAGAGGTTTAGACAGAAAACAGTGAAAAGATAGACAACATAATCCAAATAGCACATTCAACTGAGATGTGAATTGTTGTATTCTTAGCACACACAGCCATGGTTTGAATCCGGTGAGTGGTAGTAAGCTGTATGCAGAATCATACTCCATAACTGTACAGATACGTTCAGAATGTCCAGTTAATTGGCCCATATCAACTGCCTGTCACCCTGTCCCCCTGGCAAATCAGTGGGATGATCCCAGACAGAGACACAATAGCTGCAGTAAGAAAATACATCATTATTCACTAATGTGCATGTCTCTAAATCAAAGTTAACTACTGTGAGTACAGATCAGCACTTACCTGTGGCAGTTGTAACACCCCACCCTCTGGACCAGTACTCAAGGATCCTCAATCCTCACCACTGGAACCAGTGGGGGACTTTCACTGGTTGGATAACAGGTACACACACAGTATCTCCAGATGCAGCTCTCTGCATCAAGTACATTCAAGCACAATTTCCCTTAAGAGCACCTGAGGAACACAGTCAGTCCGGGGCGGGTTTCTCCCTGTTTTTTCATATCCCTATAAGTCTACCCACTGGCACAGCTATGAGTTGAGATCTCAGCTGGGTGTCCAAGGCAAGACCACAAGCACCCTGTCAGTCGAAACAGTGCTTCATGTCCCTGCCCAAGTAGGTGACACACACCCTCCATGAGATTTGATTTACACACACACACACACACACACACACACACACACACACACACACACACACACACACACACACACCTGGGAAAGGCTGGCACAGGTTTACTGGCTATGCCCCCTACTGCCAAGACTATAAGGTAGTTATGACTACCACCAGACACTCCTGCCAACTCTCTTAAGGCTCTTCCAAGGGTACCCAATATACTGAGTGAAATTAATATTAACAGAAATGGTAGTTTGACCAAAGGCAAGGGTATTAGGAGTGGCCCATACAGTGTGACCAAATAAATATGAAAATACTCTCAAAACTTAAATATCTCTACAAAGATCAGTCACAATGAAAAGTTTAAATATATTTAATAATGAATAGTAAAAGGGCAATAAAATACTATATATATTCACAGTGACATCAGAGTTTAAAATCACAGGAATATTTAAGATAACATTGAAGGACAGGCTCAGACAAATAAAGAAGAACAATATCTAAACTAAGCTTCACTATATTCCTGACTGAATCAAAGAGAATTATTATTTCCTACTTAATTAATAAAGCAAGGCAGATGATGTGGTGAATGGTTCTTCTTGTTGTCAGGCCCAAGACAGAATACAGAATGCTCAGTCTCACTAAGAAAGTTCTGAAAATAATATCTAAAAATTGCTTCTGGGATAGCTTGCAGAATTACATCACTTCTGGTCATTTGACTTCTACAGTAGTTCTCATGCAACCCCCCCCCCCCCGCCATTGCTGGAAGCTGGCAGGATTTAGTATCTACCTGTAAAAATACACACACAAGGGCTTTTTCTCAGACCTGTGGCAGCTGCTTGTAGTCATAAAACAATTTCATACCTCCATGCTTCCAGTTCAGTACAGAAAGCTTCTTAGTCCAGACTTTATGTATCTGGCTGCAATGAAACCTGTGAGATAGCACCTTTATGGCCTTGCCCATAAAGTGATTTGATTTCAGATATATTTTAAGGTTTTCTTAACTGAAGTTAACCTTCAGGTTTCCTCTGTTAAAACATATACATTTAAACTGTTATAGTAGTGCAGGCACATTTCTGTTCTCTACTGTAGGGCACACTCTGGATACATCTCAAACACAAGCACTTTACAAATACCTTTTCATCACAAACATCTGTACAAATCAGTTTGATATACACATGACATACAGTTCTAATACATTTGTAACACAATCATCTTGTATAAATCAGTTTGATATTCACAAATGACATGTAATTATTTACAAAATTCCAGCTAGCTGTGCTGGCAGTACCTCCTATCATCACAATTATTGGTGACAGTGGTGGGATCAAGTGTCCTTGATTACTGGCCCAGTGGTGGGGCATGACATATTGGTTTCTCAGTGATGGGATCACCATATCATATATTGGAGAACAGCAGTGTGGATATTGAACTTCTGCAGCCTGTAAGCAGTTGTCACTAAAGAATGTGTTTGTACTCTAATGCAGCCACACAGTAGCCATTCAGAGTTTCATATCACAATAGTTTTTATTTATTTATTTTGTTAGCTTACTTAGTCAGGGAGAGCAGGCAATGTTTTCAGTGGAGGATTATGTCAAACTGACAGGGAGCCAGTTGGCTATTGCAGCCTTAATCACAGCTGCATCATAGACCAGCAACCAGGAAGACAGCCAGACTGGCCTTGGGGATGTACAGCTCTCAGAAACAGGACAGTTTGCCATTTCCTAAGAAGACTTAAAAATCCATCTGGAGTTAAAGAGACCTAAACTAGAGTCCAAACATTTGGAATTAAAATCAGCAGAGAGACTGCAGCATTTGGAGATCAAAGCAGATTCAGCAGAGAGACTGCAGAATTTGGAGGTGGAAGAAAATGAGAGGCAGCAGCAACATGAGACAGAGATGCTGACTCTTTGCCAGGGTCATGGAGGTAATGGAGAAGGGAATAACCTAACCCCAGAAGCAATAAAGGTCAGTAAATGTCTTCCACAATTTACAGAGGGTGATAATTGTGATAGTTGTATTCATATGTTTGAAAGGGTATTTAAACAATATAATGTTGACTAGGGGCTCTGGGTATAGTTCCTCACCCCTTACTCCATGTTAAAGCTGTAATTGCTGTTTCTAAATTGTCTGATATTGATTGTTTATACTATAACAAAGTAAAGAAATGTTTATTAGAGTGTTTTAAGTTAACACCTGAAGCTTATAGAAAAAAGTTTTGTGAGCATAGACAGAAGGCAGACGAAAGGGTTTGTGATTATGTTGCTAAGTTAGGCATTTATTTTTATAGGTGGGTGAGTAGGTGTTAGGTCACTATTTCTGAAGGGCTGGCAGCCCTTTTGGTGGGGGAGCAAGCCCTTAGTACTTTGCCTGAGGACATGAGAATCTGGTTGGCAGACAGAATGCGACACCACAAATGAGCTGGGGATAAAAGGGGATCTCTACTTAGCAAGCATGGCATCATTGCACAGGAAATGGATACCTAGTGCTGCACATGGATATGAGGGAATCCATGGTGGGCAGCCTGAGCTACCCCAACAAAGTCCACCAGTAACAGGGAAAGCCACTATGTCAAGTATAAGGACAGGATCAGGGGTTAAATGTTTTAAATGTTACCAGTAAGGCCATGTAGTATATATATGTCCACAGAGGCAAGGTGGGGGAAATGTAGGGAAGTCAGCAAGTGGGAATAATAGAGTGCCAGTGGTAAGTTGTCTGGAGACAACAAGGGTACCAAACTACCACAAGCATTTATATCCTATCTTAGTAGATTGGAAACAGGCCACTGCTAGGAGAGACATAGCCTCTGACCTAACCATTGTGAAGCCTTAAGTGGTTAAAGAGGATCACAACTCCCCATTCTAAATACCTCTGGCTAGGGTTCCCCTTGACTGGCAGCATGGAAAAGGAAGCAAGCAAGTAGGTGTGTTGGAGGATACCCCAGCAGATATCCTGATGGGGATTGATTTTGATAATGCAGTACCTTGTGGTGTATGCAGTTACATGTAATCAGGCTTGGAGACAGGCATGTGGGTCTGGTAACCTGGGGAGAACCAGAGATACCACACACATGAAGCCAGGACTGGTGGGATGACTACTTTAGAGAGGGAGCTACCCTGTAGCAGTGAGACTGAAGGTGAGCCACAGCTGCTGGTGGGTACTGATGTTCCCTTGGACAGAGTGACTGCAAGGGCAGAGGTGAGTAGTAGTACCCAGGATGACAGTGAGGCACCAGTGTCAGAAGATACCACACTTCCTGTGGAAGGGGAGCTGGGAAGGGTTACAAAGAGAGAGGGGAGACAGGCTCAGCTCTCAGACCCTACATTACAAGGCTTGAGGGAGGTAACTAGGGAAGCACCTGATTCTCAAGGAAAAGGGATTCTGTATACTGGCAAATAGGGTTACTGTATTAAGAATGGACCCCTGAGGGAGGGCCAGAGGGTGAGAGAATACAGCAGTTGGCAGTGCACAGAGCCTACCATCTGGCACTTCTAGCCATAGTACATGGCATTCCCTTTGCAGGTCATAAAGGTATAAAGTGTACCAAAAGATGTATTATGCAGAACGTTTATTGGCTTGGGATTGCAAGGGATGTAGCAGGGTACGGCAGAACCTGTGAGCAGTGCCAAAAAGTAGGCAAGGCAGGAGACAAGGTGAAAACTCCTTTGGTGCCTTTGTCTGTGGTTTAGGAGCCATTTCAGGGGGTAGCCAGCATATTGTGGAGCCTCAGAGTATCCTAAGTTCCACAGGGAAGAAGTATATCCTAGTGGTAGTAGGTTATTGTGTCACATACCCTGAGGTGGTGGCTCTGTCCTACATCGAGGCAGATAAGGTGACAAATGTTTTGATAGAGGTTTTCAGCAGAGTAGGTTTCCCAAGAGAAATACTGACTGACAGAGGTGCCAATGTCATGTCAGACCTGCTGGCTTGTCTTTGGAAGCACTGTGTGGTGAAGCACCTAAAGACCACCCCCTACCATCCCCAGTCTAATGGTATTGTGGAGAGGTTAAACTCTATACTAAAGACCATGCTACTGGCATTTGCAGACCAGTTTAGGAGAGAGTGGGACAAATAATTGCCCCATCTGTTGTTTGCATACAGAGATGTACCCCAGGAATCCACTGGTTTTTCACCCTTTGAGTAGTTGTATGGGCACCAGCTGAGGGGATCTCTAAATTTGATTAGTGATGAGTGGAAGGGTGAGTGTGAATTCCATGAGGAGTCTGTTATGGCATATGTCTGAAACTTCAGGACAAGGCTCAGGGAACTCATGGGCGTCACCCAGAAGAACCTGACAGGAGCCTAACAGCAGAAAAAGGTCTAGTATTACAAGAATGCTTGAGCCAGAAAGTATGCTGTGGGGCAGCAGGTGATGGCTCTCATTCCTGCCACACACAATAAGCTGCAGGCATCTTGGGAGGGATTCTTCAAGGTGGTAAGGAAGGTCAGTGATGTTAACTACATGGTAGAACTGCTGGACAGGAGGCAGGGGCACATGCTGTACTATGTTAACATGATGAAACTTTACCATGACAGGGAGACCATTGTACTGAGTATTTGCAGTAGGAGGCAGGAGGAGCCTGAGGGGGATCTATGACTAGAGGGATCCAGCCAGCAAAATCCTTAGTTATGATGGTGGAGGCTAGGGATGCAGGTATACGATATGACAGTGCAACACTGAAATGCGGTCAGCAATGCAAAGGCAGATGGAATCTCAAGACAGGGAATGGGGTAACATATTCCCAAATAGGCTTATTTCTCTCAAGTAATGTTTCTCAAGGTGCACTTGAAAAAATAGCTTGACTCTTTGAAGGGAGAAGAATTTTGATGATAGGAGGTACTGCCAGCACAGTTTGCTGGAATTTTGTCAATAATTATCTCCCGGATTCACTAATCTTCCATGCAGGACTAGCTTAGTCCTGCATGAAAGTGACTGTTTAGGAGCAGCATGGCAAAATTCCATGCATATTAATGAAGGCACACTGCCTGAACTCCTAAACAGACACTGAACATGGATGAGTGCAGTGGGCATGTCTGAGAGCAGAGTTCTCACAATATGCATGCCCCAGCAATCAAGAACTGCAGTTTAGCAACAACAATGAGTGAGACCGCTCATAGGGGATTACATACCCGCAGAAACACCCCCAAGTATGTTTATAAGAGCAATAGTTAAACTATAATAATATAAACAAGTTAATTTTTTTTTATCAAACAGATAAAAGTTAACAGTAGGTGCATGGGTTTGCCCATTGCTTAGCTACATATACTGCAGCTTAAATGGCACAAGAAGATAAATATCAGGATATATGCAAATGAAACAGTACTGCAGTAGTGTAGGGTCAGAGGATTCACCTTACGAGCAGTCATTCCTGGTTCAAGTCTCACAACGGTACATTCCATTTTCCATGTCAAACCACGTTATGAACAATATTTTTGTTGGATAACCTACTAAATAACATATATTTGTTAACTGGAGTACTGCATTAAATGCAGATGTGAAGTGTCATTGTAATAATGATGTAAAATTCACAGATAAACACAAGTGTCCCATGCAGTATATGTACACATGAATCAGGGATACAAATCGAAGGTATAATGTGTAATGAATGATTAATCCACAGAGTGTCCAAATCCACCACCTTCCCAAGAACCATATTACATTTCTGTCTAAATTAGTGCAGGGGTAAGCAGCAGTAAGCACTATTAAGCAGTAGTATCTAGGAATAAGCAGATTTATGCAGTAGTAAGTGAGTTTAAGCCCATTTGCACTGGGGTAAGCAATGTGCACACAGGTTAAGCAATATTGAAGCTAACTCTCTGTAAGCATATTTAACTGGAGGTTAGCATTGCTTACCTTCACGCAAACCCACGCAAACCTGCTTACAATTGCTTAAAAGTGCCTTAACCACTCTATATGTAACAGCTACTGTTCTGCCCAGAAACAAAATAAATAGCCCTTGCAGGTCTTGAACCCTGTACACTATAGTCACAGTAGTTAACCAGTAAGCCATCACAGCAGTACATAAGATTGAGGTAACACCAAACAGATCCTCAATGTAGGAATATTAAACTTAACATGTGAAAGGAATCTGTACACAGTTCTATGTTGTATAACCTACTACACAACATAAATATGTGAACTGGAGTACTTCATTATGTCCAGATGTGAGGTGTCATTGTGATAAAGTGTTGAAATCCCCTAATAAACACAAGGACCCCATACAGTGTACGTACACATGAATCATGGATACCAAATACATATATAACATGTAATGAATAATAAATCAATGCTAAACAGCAAATAGTATGCAAATTAAAAATTAAGCAATGCTAAGCTTTGCACAGCCCTGCTTACTAGGTGTAAGCAATGTGTAGGCTAGCTAAATCATTTTGCCCATTGGTATACCCCTTTAAGCAAAGTCAACCTTAGTTAAGTAGGTATGCCCATAGCTTAGCCTTTTTCAAAAATGCCCAATCACAGCAAAGTGTGGGAAACTGGCCCTATTTAAACCCAACAGGCAGGAATACATCCCATAACTGGTTGCAGCTTCCTCCTGTAGGCACTATGACCAGTGTGGGAGAGGGAGGGCACTTTTAGGCACAGCGCTGGGGCATCCAGGAGTCCAAAGTCATGGCAGGACTCCTTGTTAAAGACCATGACCAGAGACTTATGCAGGGCCAGTACCAGGGCTCCCAATATAAAGTGGAAACCTGGGACCATCTCACCCGTGACCGCACCAGTGCCACTGGCATACCTTGAACTGGTGAGCAGGTCAGGCATCACTATGCTGACCTGAAGCAGAGAAAGAGGGAGCCCTTGGATCAGTTGATCCAAGAGGCTAGGAGGATGGGGGATGTCCCAGCCATGTGTAAGTATCAGTCCACTAGCTATTTAATAGTTGCCAGCTCATGTATATTATGGATAGGTATGGCTAAATATTCCTCTTATGTCTTTGACAGCGGCAGATGAGCAGGCTGTGATCCGGGAAGCCCATGCCTGTAGATTGCAGAGGTAGTGTCGTGAGGCAGGTTACTAATACTCTTGCATGTACTGTCATGAGAAATAAATCTAAAAGTAGTAGAAAGTTAATTGCCAGTATAAAACCTGTATTGTTTAAGGTATGTACTGAATACACCAGACAATATGGCAGGAAGAGTCTCAGATAAGTTGTATGTAAATAAAAGTTTAACAGCCTGACAGTAAAGGTCTAACTGCTGGACTGCATGCGTTTACTCTGGTATCATATGGTAATGTAGTGTTGCAATTTCTTAATAGAACTGTTGTGTTAAGCACTGTTACCCACACTGTGCTACATAAATAAAATGTGTAGGAATGTTTGTATATGACTGTTGTAATCATAAGAGGTCATATTGTACAACTGAGAGAGGCTTAGACAGAAAACAGTGAAAAGATAGACAACATAATCCAAATAGCACACTCAACTGAGATGTGAACTGTTGTATTTTTAGCACACACAGCCATGGTTTGAATCCTGTGGGTGGTAGTAAGCTGTATGCAGAATCATACCCCACAACTGTACAGATATGTCCAGAATGTCCAGTTAATTGGCCTATATCCACTGCCTGTCACCCTGTCCCCCTGGCAAATCAGTGGGATGATCCCAGACATTTAGTCAGCAAATAATGGCATACAACTGATTATCAGACATCTGTAAGAACAAACCTGGCACTCTAGCAACTCCCCAAAATGTTATTGAGTAATAAGCCAAGTATGTCCCATCTCCACCCCCATGTTGTGAAGCTGTGACCAGAGTGTGTCCAGTAACAGAGACAGACGTATGTGCATAATACTAATGTGGAATCTGGTAATATGTGTGGCAACATTCAGGTAGTGCTAACAAGTATTCCCTCCACAAGTCTGTCAGATACAAAAACTGTGCCTAGAAATAAAAGATTGAAATCATGGACTAGTATTGTTTACTCTGGTATTGTATGCCATTGTTAGTGTTGCAGTTGCTCTGAATAATAAAGTATTACTCATCACAAGCATCCACACTGTGATACATAATAAAATTGTCTAGGAAACCCTGTATACGAGTACTGTAATTACATGGTCAGATTGTAAAACCAAGGGAGACTTATTCACAGAAATAAGAGAAGAGATACACAGCAATATCTATACAGCACACTCAACTGTGATGGACATTGTTTTACTTTTAGCAGACACAGCCATGGTTCAAATCCTCAGAATACTAGTAAGCTGTATGCAGAATCATACCCCACAAGTGTGCAGAATTGTCCAGAATGTCCAGTTAATTGGCCCATATCTGCTGGCTGTTACCCTGTCCACCTGGCATATCAGTATGCTAATCTCTGACATGAAGGCATTTTTTAATGTCATATAACTGACTATCAGGCCTGACATATTTGGAAAACATCTATGAAAACAAACCTGTCATTGTGCAACTCACCAAAGGTTTATGAGGGCAATAGTCAAAATATGCCCCAGTTTAGCTGCATATGCTCAAGACATGCCCAGAGTGTGTGCAATAAGAGATAGACAGGTATGTGCATAACATCAACCTGGAATGTGGGAATATGTGTAGAAACAGTCAGGTACTGTTAACAAACAGTACCTCCACAGGTATACCAGGTAAGAGGTATATATTGCAGGTAAAAGTCAGTTCATGTATATAGTTGTCTAGATCCATACCACTGTCCAAACTAAGGCCATAGGGTAATGTAATAATGCCTGTAAGGTACATATCACAACACTGACAAGGAAAGTAATGAGAACTACAGGGATATACAAGTTCTTAGTTGACATCTCCCCCCCCCACCATATCTGCAACAATAAACTAAATACACAACTCAGTTGGTATGTGCTCTATTAAATCTACTGTTGGGACATATGTCCTATTGTTTCATAAATATTTAAATTTGTTTCTATGCATGTGCCATGTTGAAATACTCCCACATTGGTGGCATGCTCCCATCAATGTACCTGCATGCTGTTGTAATGGCCACTGTGGTACCATGTATGCATGCGTTCTGTTTGCTATGCAACTGTTCCATATCTCGTGTTTTGGGTTAATGGGAATATCTATGCATGCTGTTATACCTAATTCTGGAATGTGTTGACTGTTACCAACCCACATATGTTGTAAAATTGAAACACCATAGCACGTTTGAGAAGGCCGGTCCAAGTGGACCCTCCTCTCCCACCTCATCTGACCATGGCACAGGGCACCCACACATCTGGGTACCACCCCAGGACCTTCTCGTCTGCTGGTCCTGCACCACCTTTAAGTGGAACCACCTCAGGTGATGGGTCCGGCGTGGACAGGACACTGTCACCCTTCTCCAGGTCCGGGGCGTGGTGCATAGCGAGCTCCGCAGGGAGTTTGCAGATCTGCTACGCCAGCTTGAGGGTCACATGGAGCAACTAGAGGGTCAGACTGGCCCTCCTACTCTGCCCCAGCACAGCCACCTTCGAGACCGTGAAGGTGCATTGGTGTCTGCCCATGGGTGGGGTCCTCAGTCCCCCTGTTTCCACTAGGGGACTCATGGGGCTTCCGACTTCCAAACACCCCTCCACATCCAAGGTGTTTACCCCCCACATGTGTCATTTACTGCCCCTGTATGCTGTCTTGTCTGTCTTGTCTGTTATCCTACCCAACCTACCTCCTGAAATATACCTACTATCCCTCCCCAACATCCCACTCTCACCTTAAAAAAAAGGGCAATCTGTTCCCAAAAATCTCACCCCATACATAACTGTCCATTTTGCACATGTGTCCACTGGACACATGTAATCTGGTCTAATTGGCTTCACAACATATTATTGTTGTCCTCACCCCTCTCTCAGGGGTATGAGTGTCTAAATCTACCTCCAAATCAGTGTATATGCAGAGCTGTTGCTGTAGAAGAAATGGACAGCTATTGACATTCCCTACACCCGTCATACACATCCCCAGCTATTTTCTCAAATGTCTTTCCCTCTTTGTGCCCCTTTTTCACCACTTTCCTATCAACTCTTTTTCATTTCTTTTTAAAAAATTAGCACAGAGGTAAGCGGGAGTAAGCAATTTTAAGCAGCAGTAAGCAGGTTTAAGCTTGTTTGCACGGGAGTAAGCAATGCCTACACAGGTTAAGCAACTGAGAAGCTAAATCAGTATAAGAAACTGTAACCGGAAGTTAGCAGTGCTTACCTCCATGCAAACTCACGCAAACATGCTTACAACTGCTTAAAAGTGCCTTAATCACTCTGTATCCAACGGCCCTTGTTCTGCCCAGCAGCAAAATAAACAGCCTTTGCGAGGCTCAAACCCATGACCCTGCACACCATAGCCAAAGTGCTTTACCACTAAGCCATGTCAGATACACACAGCCTTGATGTTTTCACACACATATCATCCAGCACGTCATTCAACAGTACAGGAAATGCATTTATACATGTAGCTGCATGTGTGTGTGTGTGTATATTTATATATAAATATAGATATAAATATATATATATATATATATATATATATATATATATATATATATATATATACATACATATATATATAAATATATACATATATTTATATAAATATATATATATACATATATAAATATATATATATAAATTTATACATATATATATATATATATATATATATATATATATATATATATGCATATGCATACATCTACAGATATATATGTCTACATATATATATATGTGTGTGTGTGTGTGTGTGTGTCTGTAGATATATATATATATATATATATATATATATATATATATATATATATATGTATATACAGATATATATCTATAGATATAAAAGAAAACATAAATGCATATATGACCAAAGGCACCGTTTATGGTAGTGAAGGGGCCCAAACTAAATACGTCTTGTAAGTATTGCTACCACCCCCTCCCCCACAGTGAAACAGATCTGTCCTGCAGCACAATACCAACTGTTGCAAGTCCCATACCCAGGACCCTACACAACATGGCCACAAGACGTTAACAGTAATCCATCCTACCTGTATGATGTCAGGATGGTATCAATAATATATCATGCAGTACAGTCTGGCTACCATAGGGAATGTATAATGTGGAAGCAATAAACATTCTAAAGATACATACACACACACACACACACACACACACATACACACACACACACACACACACACACACACACATATATGCAGGTACATATCTATATCTATATATATATATATATATATATATATATATATATATATATATATATATATATATATATATACACATATATATGTGACTACACATACACACACAGAGATATGTATAGTAAGATACATATTGGGTGTACAGCATATTGAACAGCCAGTATTCCTACAGTTGACACTTTTTCAAATGGACAGTGTATGAGTCACTCATACAAAAGACATTTGTTGCCTGAAACATATACCCACAGAGAAGTCAAAGGATATGAAACCACACACAGGTTTGCATACATAACAAAGTTTTATTTGTGTACTATTACAGTTGTATATGCCATGTCATATATCTGTTAAGACTTTGAAATACATACTAACTGATTAATGCAACTCTCAAGCAGATCATTTTATACAGTAATCCGAAAGCATAACATATGTTGCTGTCCAGGCCAAGGCCTTCATGTAGTAAAACAGTAAAGACAGACTGGGCCACAGGATAACAATAAATCAACAGTAAGTAATGCAGATGTATAATCAAACAGCCCCTAATTACACTCTGTACTCAATCCCTAGGTGGAAAAGACTTAAGTTGACACAATGGGATGTATCTGTTACATAACAATGCTTAACTGAAAACATCATAATCACACTGACAAACAGAACAGTCTGTATGGCAGTAAGCACTAGGCCACCAATGTTCCCAATGTGAAATGTATGGTAATGTACAGACATATACCTTAAGGTGGCTTACTACTGATATCGCTGACATGATGTAATAGCCTAGGTTATATATGGGGCATACCCCCCATAGACTGACTTACAGGGGCATATAACACTATTACATACACTGACCTCTGGACTGCAGAAGGGCACACATGTTTTGTGCATCTGAAGCCCACATATGTATGGACCCTACCCCACAATATGTGTGGGGGGCGACAACAGCACTGTAATGCTGGCAGGAATGGCAGCACGACATAATCA